>NW_020172451.1:5572733-5573045 GCF_003031525.2 Neophocaena asiaeorientalis asiaeorientalis | reverse complement strand
CTCAGCATCTGGTTATATGCTGGGGGTGGTGATGGAGGGCAGAGAGGGGGAAGGAGGGTAGGGAGGAAGCTGCTGAGTGCGGTGCTCGCTCTGTGACAGGCTCACCACCCTGGGACCTCAAGCGAGTGGCCACTCACCCTGGGCTCCGATCTCCTCACCTCAGCGATGGATGCACCCGGGCACCGGAAGCACTCGCTAAAATAAACGGGGGTTCCTCCAAAAAAGTCAAAACACGTAGCCAAAGAAAGTGTCAAAATCCTTAAATTCCATGGCTTCCGTGTTGTCTTTTTGGGGGGTGTGGGACCTCTCACC
>NW_020172451.1:5526786-5572721 GCF_003031525.2 Neophocaena asiaeorientalis asiaeorientalis | reverse complement strand
GGAGTCCCAGAGGCCAGCTTCTCTAGCGAGGCCCGCCACACCATCCAGTCATCTCCCAGGCCAACCCCGGGGAAGACGGCAAAATGCAAATAGGGCTCCGGATTCCGCCCCATCCAGCCTGCAGTGCATTGATATATCCATGGAGTCATGCATATATATGCGTGATTTCTGCAGCTTTTCCAGAGGGCTTATTTGTCTACCTAAACTTCAGTAAGAGTGGAGACAAGGCAGGGGAGAGACGACAGAGCCAGGAAGCGGGAGGCTGGGTGCTGGTCATCCGCCTGCCTGGCGTGCGGCCGGGAGAGCGGATTAAAGAGCAGGTGGTGAACGGGAGGCCCCGCCTCCAGCCCGGACTCCACGGTGCCCAACAAATCTCCTGACAAGCACGTGGGTCCGGGATGGGGGTGGGGCAGGAGGGGAGGGACAGTGGCCGGGTGATCCTGGGCGAGTCACTGGATCTTTTAGCACCTCTGCTCCCTTATCTGCAAAAAGGGAGGAAGAACATTTGCCTTGCTGGTGCGTAGGTGTCCCTAATCACAGATAACCAGCATCTATGCTGAGGAGGAGAACCTTAAAGGACACGAGGTGTGATTGGAGAAGCATAGGCTTGGGAGTAAATTGTAGAAACCATTTGGGCTCCTACTATTTGCAGAAGGCTCTGTCCGACAAAATTCTGCACTCACGGTGTGGCTGAGTGAAAAAAAAAAAAGGCCAAAACACAAAGAAAAAGTTTTTTTTTAATGTCTGTTTCAGTCCTAGGACTCACACACCGTTTCAACATCTTAGCTCACACTACTTCAACCCCAGCAGCCTAGCGGCACTACGCGGAAAGACCGGCAGGGCCACGGGCGGGAGACAGGTTTGCACTTGGCCAGTAGCTACCTTCAAATCCTGTTGCAAAGTCAAGATAACTCGTCCCTTCTTTCTTATATCCTAATTTTGCAGTCAGCAGAGCACACTGATCGTCATCCATCGGCATTCTGTTATCTTCCAGGACCTGACAAGGAAGACAAGCGAGGGGAGAGGCCGCTAGGCGGTCCCGGGGTCCCTGCCAGCCGAGCCCCTCCAGGCCTGCGGCAGGCTCACCACCATGGCCCCTGTGCTCCAGCCTGTGACTGTTACTCGTCTGCCTCCATCCAAGGCCTCCCTGCGGGTGAGGCCCAGTGTCCTGGGGTTGGGGCCCAGTGCCAGGCTTGTCTGTTGAGTGAATGAGTGAACAAAGAGACGGGCGGGTGGCCGGCACGGCAGGCACTCGGGGCCGCAAGCATCGCTGCAGACCTTCTCCCTGGCCATGCCGTCCAGGTCTTCAGATTCACGCTTGCTGTGACAGCAGTGGCTTTCAGGGCTCCTAAGTGAGATTTATATTCACATATATCCTAGGGAACATGAACAAGATAAAGCAAGGCGGCTTGAGGAGGGAAAACTAGAATTTTGATCGAAGTCTCAGGACGGTCCACAGTTTAAACTGTAAGTTACTATGCTTTTTGCAGGGGGATCCATGGACACCCCTTTTTTCCTCTCCTGGTGTGATCTACTCACTGAAAGTTATCTGTGATCCCTTCATTCCAGTGCACATAACCTACTTATTTATTTATTTTTTTTTTTTGCGGTACGCAGCCTCTCACTGTTGTGGCCTCTCCCGCTGTGGAGCACAGGCTCCGGACACGCAGGCTCAGTGGCCATGGCTCACGGGCCCAGCCGCTCCGCAACATGTGGGATCCTCCCGGACCGGGGCACGAACCCGCGCTCCCTGCATCGGCAGGCGGACTCCCGACCACTGCGCCACCAGGGAAGCCCCACATAACCTACTTTTTACCAACCGTTTCTACTTTGTGGGAATAGAAAATTCACACCCCTGGTGGGCAGGGGGTGGGAAGCAACTAAGGAAACACACTTCCCTGCGTTGCAAACTGAAGCAGGATCATCTAGATGACTCTTCCCAGGAGACGATACCTTCCTAGGAGAAACTGATGAGGCGGGCTGTTCGAAGGGCATGTGATGCTGGCATCCCTTTGCCAGCAGTCAGTCAGTCACCAACCTGGACAGAGCTGCCTGCCTGGAGGTGAACCTCCCGGAAGGGATGCTGAGGGGAAGAGAGGTGGGACCGAAGACAGCACCCCTGCTGTTCTCACGGTAGTCACGATTTAAATGAGAAAACATGGCTTTCCTTCCAGAAAAGGATATTGAATCACAATTCAAAATGTGTCCATGCATCTAAGGGCCAAAGACACCCAGGAAGACTGGATTCTCCCAAGACAGATGCAGGAAAGCTGTGTGGGACAGCCAAGTCTGGAGATGGGTTAGAAGAAAGGCTGTGCCTGAGTGCTGGGGAACACACAGATCATCCATTAACACGGGGATGATCAGGGGTTATGATGGCACGGGAGCCAGAGTAAGTTAGACAGCAGAGGAATAGCGGGGTTAGCACCACACTGACTGCATTCTGTGCAGGAAGCTGAATAGGGGAAAGGGAGCAGGAGAATGGGATGAGATAGTACCCATCACCACCACCACCACCACCATCACCAACCGTCATCACCATCATCACCACCACCACCACCACCATCACCATCACCATCACCACCGTCATTACCATCATCACCACCACCATCATCATCACCATGATCATCACCATCATCACCACCATCATCACCAACCGTCATCACCACCATCACCATCACCACCACCATCACCATCATCACCACCATCACCATCACCACCACCATCACCATCATCACCACCATCACCATCACCACCACCATCACCATCATCACCATGATCATCACCATCCCATCGTCATCATCACCACCACACCACCACCACCATCATCATCGTGTAGCAGTGCCTATGCCTATTACACACCAGACATTGTGCTGAGATCTTTACAGGTATTAACGTCTCATTTAATCCTTGTCATAAGCCATGAGAAAAGCACTCTTACTAACTCCATTTTAAAGATGTGGAAACTGAGGCTCTGAGAGCTGCCCCAGTCACATGATTAGAAAGTGACAGACCTGGGGTTCCAACCCAGTTCCTCTTAACCCCTATGATGAACTCCACTGTTGGAATAAGGTCACTGGGGCCCAGGCAAAGAACAGGGCAGGCGGAAATGGATAGGAAATGACCGTAGGAAGTGGGGGAGGTGCTCCTCCATGGCGCGCTGGCACTCTCACATGTATCCGAACAGGCCACACAGGCAAAGGCTAATCTGGGTCTCGACAGAACACCTTGAGATGCCCTTGGGACACCAGTGGGTGGGAGGCCTCTAAGAAGTGGCTATGAGGCCACCTCCCACTTTCCCCTATGCCCCGGGAGCAGAGGAGAAACTTCCGGGAAGCTGTCAGGAGACAGTTTCTCCTCCGCTCCCTGGGGTCTGACAGGACAGGTGAAGCCTTGTGCCCCGGCCTCCACAGACTAGGTCTGCAGAATATAAACCTACTTAGCAGCAACAGGGTACCCACAGCAGCAGTATAGCCATCAGCCCCTGCTTTGGTGCCGCCATTTCTGGTGTGTGGGCTAGGACCAGGGAGCTGGCACCCCTGGCCATCTATGTCAGTAATGAGCTGAATGTGACAGCAGCTCGCTGTGTCTGTGCCCGCCCAGTCGGTCGGGCACTGGCCTTGGCTTGTCTTGTATGTGTGGTGAAGCAAACAAGCTGCAGGATGCGCTCGGTGCGGGATTGGAAGCAGAGCGAAAGGGAGGGCAATGCAGGTGCTGCGGTGCTGCCGGGGGCTCGGTGGAGGTGGGGAGCAGCGCTGGATTCCAAGGCTGCCCCAGGGGCCCGCCTGGGGACCTGCGCAGGAGTGCGTGGCTGGGAATTCTGGAGGCTCTGCGCCATCTGCAAACACAGCCAGCCCGTCCTGCTCTGTGCAGGAGCCTGTCCCAGCTCGGGATGGAGCAAAAGCCTTCAGGCAGACTGCCGTGGCCCACGCACAGGCACCCAAGCAGCAGTGGGGCTCTGAAACGGATAGATCGGTGGCTTTCTTTGAAAAATTACTTTATATTTTGAAAACAATTATACATGAATTATTCATTGCAAATTCCTCCTGCTCAGTCCTTTCATAAAAACATATGTAATAAATAGTAAGAAAATGTCTGTAGGCAAATGTTTCACAGCCTGGAGGGAGCGCTGAGAAGCACGGGGGAGGCTGGGCATGCCTTAGGCAGCCTGTCCGGAGGTTGCAGGCGTGCCATCCCCTGTGGGCACAGAGCACCACCAAGGATACAATGCCCGGGAGCGCAGTCCCCAGACAGGCACTAAGCATGTCACATACATCAGTATGCCTTCTGCCCCGACCTCGCACCACTCATTCCTAGGATGAAAAGGGCGGCGAATCAGCTACACTTATCACAACCTTGGAGGCAATTTACAATACAATGTAAGGCGAAACTGCAACATTTATAAAACAGATTTTCAAGTGTTTAACCATTCAAGTTTTGTCCTTTGGTCTTTTCTAGGAGGCATTTCCCTAAGAAAGTTCCTCA
This sequence comes from Neophocaena asiaeorientalis asiaeorientalis, assembly GCF_003031525.2. Classification (NCBI taxonomy): domain Eukaryota; kingdom Metazoa; phylum Chordata; class Mammalia; order Artiodactyla; family Phocoenidae; genus Neophocaena; species Neophocaena asiaeorientalis. Next base: position 5,568,236 of record NW_020172451.1, on the reverse strand, counting down.
AAGAATAACAAACTGTGACCTGGCATATTCTGATTCACCAAATTGTCACTTCCACCATTCCCGGGACATCACTTAGATCGTAGACTGATTCTTCCACATTAGGCCACACCATTTCACGGAGTTGTTGCTGGGCTCTCTCGGTGAAGGCAGGTGCTCCCCGGTAGGTGCCCAGTAACTGGAAGTTGAGTGAGTGATTCAGATTCAGTCTTTCCAAGTCCAGTTCCTGCAAAGCATCTTGTGCTTTGGGGATATATCCACCAGTCTCTATGTGAGTAATACTTGTTTGCTATGCCTCTGACATCATTTTTGTGGTGGTTTATCTAGGGAGTATAACACACACCCTTAACTTTTAACAGTCTATTTAGTAATATTTAACCACGTCACCTGAAATGTAGGAACCTTGCAACCATGTAGATTCATACCCTGCCCCTGTCCTTTAAGCTGTAATTGTAGGTTTTTTGACATCTATATATATTCTAAACCCCACAAGACAATGTTAAAATGGTCACTTTAAGCACTCACATGCACTTTTTAAAATTAATTAACGAATTAATTTTTGGCTGCGTTGGGTCTTTGTTGCTGCACGCGGGCTCCCTCTAGTTGTGGTGAGTGGGGACTACTCTTCGTTGCAGTGCACGGGCTTCTCATTGCAATGGCTTCTCTTGTTGCGGAGTACGGGCTCTAGGCGCACGAGTTTCAGTAGTTGTGGCTCGCGGGCTCAGTAGTTGTGACTCGCAGGTTCTAGAGCGCAGGCTCAGTAGTTGTGGCACACGGGCTTAGTTGCTCCACGGCATGTGGGATCTTCCTGGACCAGGGCTCGAACCCGTGTCCCCTGCATTGGCAGGTGGACTCAACCACTGCACCACGAGGGAAGCCCTTAAATGCATTTTAATTAAGAAGAAAATAACCTTTTACATTTAATTGGATATTTACCATTTCCAATGTTCTTTATTCCTTCAGGATCATCTGAGTCTCCATCTAGTATCAAATTCCTTCCCTTCCTTTAGCATATCTTATAGTGAAGATCTGTTTGCAAGGACTTATCTATGTTTCTTTTTAATCTGAAAACATCTTTATTTCACCTTTATTCTTAAAGGAGACTTTTGCTGGATGTGAGGGGTTTTTGTCTGTTTTTGTTTCTGCTTTCCTTTCAGGATGGTAAAGTTTCTGTCCCACTGTCCTCTGGCCTCCATCGTCTCTGATAAGGTGATGGTAATTCAAATAATTGTTCCCCTTTTAATGTGTCATTATTCACATGCTGCTTTAAGATTTCTCTCTTTGATTTTGGTTTTCAGTTTATCTATGACTTTTCTTTGTATTTATCCAACTGTGGGTTTTCTGCATTTCTCAAATTTATACATGTAAAGGTTTCACCAAAAATTGGGAAATTTCAGCCATTATTTCTTCACATATGTCTTCTTCCCTGGTCTTCCTTTCCTTCTGTGACTCCAATTATACCTATGCTAGACCTTTGATGTTGTTCCACATGTCCCTGAGGCAACTGTTCTATTGTGTTTTTTTACCTTTTCCTTTCTCTTCTTCAGTTTGTGTAACTTCTGTTGATCTATCTGCAAGCTCACTGACTCTTCCTTTTGTCATCTCCATTCTGTGGTTCAGCCCTTCTGGTGAATTTTTATTTAGGATATTCTTTTTTTCTTCAGTTCTAGAATTTCCATTTGGTTTTTTTCAAAAATTCTATTTCTCTGCTGAGATTTCCTATATTATCATTCATTATGAGTATATTTTCTTTTGCATCACTGAGCATAGTTATAATAGTTACTTTAAAGACTTCGAGTGCTAATTCTAACATCTGGATCATCTTAGAGTCTTTTCTCTTGAGAAAGGTCACGTTTTCCTATTTCTCCATATGTTGATATATTTGGATAGTATCTTGGACGTTATGAATGTTATGGTGTGGAGATTCTGGATTCTGTTACATTTTGTTTATTTGTTTGAGTAGGCAGTAGACTTGGTTGGATTCTGTCTGCTGGGCAGCAGTTTAAATCTCAGTTTGGTTCTTTTATCCTTAGCCAGGCTCCTTGCAGTCTGCCCCACTCTTGTTTCATTCAGGGTCAGCCAGAGATTTGGGCAGAATTTATAAACAGAATTTGGAGCATCCACTCTCTGGCTCTGTCCTTTACAGAAATCCCCCTTTACTTCCCAGTGGCCTTAGTCACTCAAATCTCTCTCTGCTCTCTGGTTCTTCAGGCTGGAAAGACTGCTGGTTTTCTATCAGTGTTTTATCTACCTTATGTGGCACCAACTTTAGCCTTCACTCAGGTGAAAAGCTGAAAAAAATGGGAACATTTCCCCATGCTATTCCCGTTTCCATGGGAACATTCCCCATGCTATTCCCGTTTCCATGGGAATACTCCCCCATGCTATTCCCGTTTCCATGGGAACATTTCCCCATGCTCTTCCCACTTCCAAGAGTTGACTCCTCTCTGGAATCTGTTTGCTTAGTTTCATTCTCCACAGCCTTCAGGTACTTGATTATTTATTTACTTATTTATTTACTAACTTGTTTCACATCGCCCAGTGTTTATAGTTGATGTTTCTGGGAAAGTTGGTCTGGTAGGAGCTTATTCAGCCACACAGGAAGCAGAACTCCCTGTAATGCTTGCTTGCATGCTGTAGCAAGCGCATCCTTAAATCACAGCTATCACCAGCTCAGGGAAAGCCTTCCCAGTCCTTAGAGACAAAACTCTTTTTTGAGCATCCACAGCCCCTCTGCTTGCTTCTATCATAAACAGTCCCTCATATGGGACCTACCACATGGCAAGCACCTGACAAACTGCCGGTGGATAGAGAAATTAGCAGCACTTCTTTTTCACCTCTGTACCCCAAGAGTACCCAGTAGATGCTCAACAAGTGCTGAATGAGAAGAAGAGGGGGGATGTCAGTGTAAGGGAACCCTGGACACTCGCCCAACTCCTACGGCATGAGGATGAATCTCGAGTCTGATGTGAGAAAGTCCACACGAGGCAGATAAGCGTGCAAAGTGGTCATCCAGCCTTGGCTAGGAAGTAGTTAGACTATCAAGAATATCGTGAGGCAGGACAAGAAGACGTTGTCCTGTGAGACGTACAAAAGGAAGCAGGAGGAAAGGGAGTCAGGCTAGGAACTGTGAAGTTGTACTTGTTCTTGAGACCTGACCTACAGATGCTTCACACTTGGGTATTTCACTGCTTTGGTGCTGGATCAGCCAGGATATCTTTATTGTTCTCCCCTTAATACTATATTTAGTAACATTCCCTTTTGAAAATGTCAGTCTGCCTCGGTTAAGGGGAACCAAGGAAAAGACACATGTTTATACATAAGCCAGAGATTTAAAGGACACGGCCCAAGGAGAAGGTAGAATTCAGGTGCACAAAATCTGGAGACTGCTTTTTTAGCCATTCCTCCCTACCTGGAGATTCTCTAACCTAAGTTATTTGTGATAAAACCAAAGAGAGTTCTGGGCTTTCTTTTTAATAAGTAATATAACTTGTATTTCTTCACATACCCATTCATAGTCAAAATGAAACAGGCAAAAAAAGTCTTCTCTAGAATTTCAGACCTACTCCATCTCCCCACCCTCCATCCCCCATCCCAGTGATTCCTGCTCTTCCAGGTCCTCTCCCACTACTAGCTGCCATAGTCATCCAGAATGTAGAAATAATCAGAGAACTCAATCATCAAGACTATCTGGTCACATGCAAACCTGGTACTAGGGATGAGAGTACCATGGCTGCAAGAGAACACGGAACTCTCAAAACAGATTTGTACTTGAATAGAAAGTTGAAATTCTTTTAGCAAATGCTTCCTAGAATATTCAGACACACACATCTGATTGTCCATGTGGCCCCAGCAGGACAGAGTGTTCAAAGCTGATGCAAACCTACATGAGAGGCAAACGTGATGCTGTCACCTGCACAGGTCACAGTGTATTTAGTTTGAGATGCTGTTGCCTGTTATGAGTGCAGTTAAAGTAACGGGATTTCCTTTTTGTTTCTTAAGGGAGGACTGTGGAGAATGAAATGGATGTTCAAAGGAGGTGGAGCATCTTAGATAAAAGCCCCTTGCATGAGAACACTGATGGTGGCCGGGGGCAGGGGGGGCACTGTTCCGGAGACAGTGGCTCAGAATTGAGAGTTAAAGCTGGTGAGCATCTCAAGCACAGAGTCCCAGCATTAATGGCCTAATGACAAGGGCCAGAGCTGACTTCAGAGCAGTGAACATGGACTCCCGGAAGTAACAGAAGCTTTGTAAGTGTCACTGAGAACGAGAACTTGACTGAAGAGCTACTAGGTGTCAGCCACGGTATACATTATCTCATTTAAACGTCGCAACAACTCCTCAACGGAAATATGACTAAGTCCACCTTACAAATGAGGAGACCAAAGTTTAGGAAGGCTAAATAAACCAACAGCTTGCTAGAAAGACCCAGCTGTAAGCAGTGGAGCAAAGGTTTGAACACGTGTCATCCTGTCTCAGCAGTGGGAGAGCCTGGCACATTGGTTGCAACATTTACAGAGTCACCCACAGATGAGGAGCCTGAAGCCCAGAGACACTGGCACCTGTCCCCAAGGACATGCTTGAGCACAGAGACGCTCAAATAACTCCACTGGGGGTACTGCCAAGGGATGCTTGGTAGCCAGTGACAACAGCCCAGCACTGTTGGCTGAGTCTGGACTCACAGTTGAGGCTCAGACTCTACAAGCAATGGACAGCCACACACTGGGAGGTGAATCACTCCCCACTCCAACGAGCTGCCTGGCAGTCTGCAGAGGGCACAGTTCAGACCGGGTTTGGGTGCTCCCCAAGCCTTTGTGGACCACACGTTTGGAACAGAGCGACACCAGGGACAGAGACTCTGAGTCAGCTATCACATAACGACCATCCAAAATTTGGTGGCCGACAACAAAACAAACATTTATTCTTGCTCTAGTGGATCTGCAGGTCAAGTGCAGTTTGGCTAATATAAGATGGCTAGATGTTTCTGATTCAGGCTGTGTGTCGGGTTTAGACCTGTTTCACATGCATTCATTCTGGGGACCAAACTGAAAGGACAGCAGCTGCCCTGGGCAAGCTCTTCTAATAGCCCATCACTGGAGCCCAAGGCCAAGCCAGACCACACAAGCAGATTTAAGGTTGATGCTCAGGTCACATCTGCCACACTCCGTGTCCAACATCACTGGGTAAGGGAAGCATCCCCTGAGGTGGTGAACAACTGAGAGGGAGGATAATGAAGAGAGAGTGACGGATGCCAGGTGCATGAGCTCTGAGGTCTTTTCCAGCTCTTTGAGTCTATGGGATTCTATAAGTTTGGTGGCAATGCTGTGACCTCTAGAAAGACACCATGACCACAATCCAACCACTCCCCGAAATCTAGAAATGTCTAATCCATAGGCTAGATCTATCCAGTCCACCTGATCCAGTTCCACCCAATCTATGGGTGATGGTGCTGAACCACATTTCCAAAAACAATCCGTCCTCCAACCATACTGCCCAACTCTGGACCTTCAAGACAGGCTGATGGTTTGGTAACAAACAGGAAGCTGTAAAACTGTAGGTTTTTCTTTTCTTTTTTGCTGCAGGCATGATGATGACAATTAAAACAATGACAATGATGATTTGGTTTAGTGGGTTTTTTTTTTTAATATATTATCCCTGTAGAACACAACAAGACTAAAATTGTGTTTAGATGGCTCAGAATGACAAAATGCTGAGCCTAAATGCAATCTTCAGAAACTGTGAAATGAGAATAAAAGGCAAGATGACCTGACGGCCTTCAGTGTCAAGGAGAATCCCAGGAGTGACCTGCAAATCGACCAGACATGTCTAACCTTGGAGGCAAATACCCGGAACCTAGTGCACTTTTGCACACATGTAAAATCTTAGCATATTCCACGGGCAGATGAAACCAGTACTTCAGTAACAAATCGTGAAGATTGCAGATGAAAGCAGACAAGCCAGTCCTCCTTCAGAGGAGGCTGTTCTCAAGTCCTGGAATCACATCTGTTGTTCAAAGGGCAGGTGGAGACAAACCACGGGCCCAAAGCCAAGCATAAGATCAAGTGCAGCAGGAGAAGCTACCACTGAGCAGCCGGCCACCCTCTCCTCTGTGCGTGTCTTTATTTCTCTCTTCTCGATTCCAAAAGCAGATGTGTTTTCTATGTATAAACTTAATGCTAGTCCAATTATGACCCTAATAATGTATTTGGGGGTAATGCGATAAAGCTTATATGTAAAAATATAAATCTGGCGTGAGAGTAGCCAAGAAAATATAAAAAGGAAGAAAAATAAGGAAAGATCTGTTTTACTAAACTAAAAAAAAAAATTACATTGATATAGAAAAAGATGTATAGATCAGTGTAACAAAATGGGAATTTTCAGATGTACACCCTACTATAATGAGAATTTCACAAATGACAAAGGGAAAATATAGAAGAGCCCCATCTTACACAATTAATTCCATACAGATTAAGCATTCACATTTAAAAAATAAAGCAGTAAAAATTATTGCAATAAAGTCTAGATTATCTGCAAAATATGACAGAGACCTGGGTGTGGGGTGGGGGGCGTGGGGTGGGTAGAAGAATGAAACTTTATTAACCAAGACTTCAAGCCTAGAATTTATTTAAAGAAAGAAAAAAGAAAAGAAAAGAGGAAGAAAGGATTGAAGATATTGGGTTGTACAAAATCTTAAAACATTTTAATGGCAAAAGATATAATAAAACAAAAAGACAAATGATAGATTGTAAAATATATCTGTAGTGCAGAAGACAAAGGGTTAATAAATCGTTAGTTAATTCAAGAGATACTGAGGGACACCGATATGCCAGGCACTATTCAAGCTACCAGGAATACAAGCGCGAACACAACAGCGAAGTCCCTGACCTCTGGTGCCAGGCCCTACTGAAAGGGTTCACATATTGGACTAAGTTGATTGTGTCTCCCCAAAAGATATGCTGAAGTCTTAACCCAGGTTCCTGGGAATGTGACCTTTCATGAAAACAAGGTCTTTGCAGATGTAATCAAGTTAAGTTGAGGTCACGCTGGATTGGGTGGGGGCACTAGATCCAATGACTGGAGTCCTATAAGAAGAGGGAAACCTGGACACAGACACAGGGAGAGGAGAACATCAGGCGAAGACACAGAGACAGAAGGGAGAGGCCAGAGATCAGAGTGGTGGCAGCTACCAAGCCAAGGAACGCCGCCAAGGATTGCCAGCAAACGCCAGAAGCTGGAACAGGCAAGGAAGAGTCCTCCAGTGCAACCGTCGCGGGGAGGACTCTGCTGACACCTGGCCTTCAGGCTCCTGGCCTCCAGCACTGTGAGAGAAGAGACCTCTGCTGTCTAAACCACCCAGTTGGTGGGAATTTGTTACAAATTCCTAGGAAATTAATACACTCAGCTTAATCAGCTCATTTAATCCTTATAACAATCCTACGGTATAGCTACTAGAATGATCTCCATTTAGGGATATGGAAACTGAGGCACAGAGAGGTTTGCCCAAGGTCACATAGTTGTTAAGGAACAGAGCTGGGATTTGAACCCTGGCAGCCTGGTGCAGAGTGGGCATTTTAAACCACAGTTCTACAATGCTTCAAAATTGATGGGCTCATTCAAAAAATATTGAACACTTGTTTTGTGCTGGGTCCTGTTTTAGAGGCTGGGGACAGGGCAGAGAATAAAAAAGACATAGATAACTGCCCTTGTAGATGTACACCTCAGGGAGGGAGGGAGGGCTGCAGGGAAGCAGTGCCCCCGGGAGAGAACCAGGCTGGAGTTGATGCAAACGGGACAGTGTCAGAGAAGAGCTGTGGCAGCTGGGAGGGGAAAGGCTGAGGTCAGGTTAAGGGATACAGAGCCATATGGGGAGAAAGTCCCCGCGGTGACAATCTAGAGGATGGGGGTAAAGTGGGAGGCCCGGGCTTCTTAGGAAGACAGGGATAAATAATGATGTCTAAACCTCTTATAAGTTAACAAGAAGGCAAAGGATGTAAATAGGCAACTTGAAAAAGAACAAATCCTCATAGCAAATAAACAAAACAAGACATACACTCACTAGTAGTCAGGGAAATAAATGCAAATTAAATTTAAACTGAGCTATCATTTTAAAACTATCAGACCAGCAAAAATTAAAAAGAGCTATAATGCTATATAACAGGGGTTAGAGAAGAAGATACTCTCACACACAGCTGTTAGAAATATGAAATTCTATAGTTTTTTTTTTTAAAAAGGCACACAGACAACATGTGTTAACATTAAAAAATATATTATTTTAGACCAAGCACCTACTCCTGTGAATCAATTCCATAGAGATGAAAGCATCAGTATGTAGAGATACATAAAGAACAATTGTTTAAAGAGGAAAAATAAAAGAGAAAAAGAAGTGAATGCCCATCAAAAAGAGAAGGGCTGGTGTTCAGCTTGCAGACCTTTGCTTCTACTGAGAAAAAACAGAAAAGCCAGATAAAATACAGCAAAACATCTGTTTGACATATAGATAGCTGCTGAGACAACCAGGACTCAAAGGGACACAAGTCCGAGCAAAGGGGGACCTCAGTACTCAGAGGAAAAGTAGGTCATGGACCCATTCTGGGAGCAGGGCCAGGGCTCAGGACGGGGGCTGCTGGCCCAGGCAGGCAGTCACTACCAGCTGATAGAGACACAAGTGGAGCTCATGGGGCCACAAAGACCAAAATTAGAGACTTGAATGGTCAGGTTCCTGGCAAGAAGGGAAAACAGAGAACCAACCATGACACTGCCAGTTTTTCCCTGATACTTGCTGAATTCAGAAGCCATGTGGGGCAGAAGACTGAGGAATCAAGGCAGAAAGACCAGAAAAGCTGAAGAGATTTTTTTTTTTGGTCACCTTTTTTGGTCCTGAGGAAACTAAGGTTAGATGGAGTTCAGGACTTCTCAGGAGTGATGGCTCAGAAAATAACCCACACTCTGAGTTAAAAACTTTGATGACTACACCCTAAAAAGGAGTTTAAAAAAAAAAAAGGCAATTGGAGCCTTGAAAAACTGCAATCCAGCCTCAAATTGATTCATTCCCTAACTGGATTAAGGTCATCAGTCCCCAGTCTATCTGACAAGCAAAGGAAAGGGTGACCCATTATCTAGAGCCTCTCAATTTTCTTAACACAATATCTGACATTCAATGAAAATCTGTCCAGCATGCCAAGAGCCGGGATCATGTGACCCTAAATCAAGGGGAAAAACAGACAATAGAAAAAGTTCTACAGGTGATCCCAATACTGGAGTTAGCAGGAAAAAGATTTTAAATGGCTATAAATACGTTTTTAAAAATTCAGGAATATTTTCAGACAACAGAAGTAAAGACACAGGTATGGAATATATTTTAAACCAAATGGACATCCCACAACTGAAAAAAATACTAAAATTAAGAACTATATGAATAAAACCACAGATTGGAAAAAGCAGAAGAGAGGATTAATGAACTGGAAGACAGGTCAATGGGACTGAAGCACTGAGAGAGAAATAGTGGAAAATACATAAAAGAATGAAAGAGACCCATGGGATATTGTGACCAGGACTAACATACACAATTGGAATCCAAGAGTAACAGAGAGAATGGGCATAAGCAAAAGGAGAAGAGATAATGGCTGAGAATTTTTCACAAAAATTTTTGATTAAACACAACAACTTACAGATTCAAGAAGAACTGTAAACCCCAGCAGGATGCATACAAAGACAAGCACACTTAGACACATTTCTAAAACTGATGAAATCCAAAGACAAAGGGAAAATCTCAGAAGGTTTCAGAGAAAAAAAGACACACTACATTCAAACAAGCAACAATAAGACTGGTGGCTTATTTAACAGCAGAACTGACAGAAGCCAGGAGACAATGCAGTGATATCTTTAAAATGCTGGGAGAAGATAACTGCCAACGTAAAATGCTACTCCCAGCTAAAATATCTTCACAAAGTAAGAGTGCAATTCTGCTTTCAGGTTCAACATGTAAAGAGCTTTGAAGTAATCACACCCATCCTTACAACAAGAAAAAAGCTGAACAAATGAAAAATCAATGGCTTTTCTTAGAACCATCAGAGAAATTTGAAATCTAGAAGGACAGATGTACACAGAGAATCATGGCCAACATCAGCTTACCTGGAGCAGAAACCACTGTGGCCACAAACTGGAAGGAACACTTGAGTGGTGATTCTGACAAAATGCTGGAAGCTGAGTGAGGATTAGCTTGAGAATGAGAAACTCCTGGGGGCCCAGTCTCAGAGGTGGGCACACTTTCCTGGATTTTACCACCAGGTTCACAAGGTGAACATTCCAAGAAAGATCCCGTATGTCAGGCAAATTACAGAAAAAGTAGAAGGAAATAAGTAGAAGAAAAGAAATTAATCAAGACAGTATGGTACTGGCACAAAAACAGAAATATAGCTGAATGGAACAGGATAGAAAAACCCATGCACGTGGGGAGGAGGAAGGGTAAGCTGGGACGAAATGAGAGAGTGGCATGGATACATATACACTTCCAAATGTAAAATAGATAGCTAGTGGGAAGCAGCTACATAGCACAGGGAGATCAGCTCAGTGCTTTGTGACCACCTAGAGGGGTGGGATAGGGAGGGTGGGAGGGAGATGCAAGAGGGAGGAGATATGGGGATATATGTATATGTATAGCTGATTCACTTTGTTATACAGCAGAAACTAACACACCATTGTAAAGCAATTATACTCCAATAAAGATGTTAAAAAAAAAAAGAAATAATAAAGATAAGAGCAGAAAACAATGAACTAAAACATGGACAAACAATATAAAATAATCAATGAAACCACAGCTTATTTGATAAATAGAGCAATAACAGTGATGTCTCTAGCTAGACTATTCAAGAAGCAAAGAGAAAAGATTAAAAATCACCAATATCAGGAGTGAAAACGAATACATTATTGAGGATCATATAGACATTTGAAGGAAAATGATGCATGAGTCCATACTGATATAAAGAAATAACTGAATAAATTCATAAATGGGAGAGAAGAGACAAGTCTCCCTGGCAGAAGAATTCCAAATAATTTATGTAGATATCCTGCCCTTAAAGAGGTGGAGCGTAATAATTCCCCACTCCTTAACTGTGGGCTGTACATAGTGACTTTTTTTTCCCAAAGAGTGCAGTATGGGAAAAGAGAAAGAGGGAAAAAAATTAAGTTTATAGAGGAGAAGCCTGACAAACACACCTCAGCCAGGTGATCGAGGTCAACATCAACAGTGTAAGTCATGTTGACAGCCTCTGCCTGATGTGGTGTGATGAGAAGGGCACTTTATCGCTGTGATCTTCCTCCCCAAAGCATTGCTCCAGTCTAATCATGAGAAAAACATCAGACAAATCCCGATAGAGGTACATTCTACAAAATATCTGAGCAGTACTCCTCAAAACCGTCAAGGTCACCAAAAGCAAGGAAAGTCTGAGAAATTGTCACAGCCAGGAGGAGCCTACGGAGGCATGATGATGAAATGTAATGTGGGATCCTGAATGGAATCCTGGACAGAAAAACGATGTGACGTTAAAACAAAGGAAATCTGAATAAGCTATGGAAACCCAGAGAGTTAGTTGCCAGTACATATGCGTTAAAAGAAGGACAAAGGGTAAGTCTTCAGGCAGAGTAAAAATTAGTCCAGGTGCAAGCACACAAAAATGTAAGATAGAAAGAGCAACAACAAGGGTAAATATGATATGACATCTTATTTACCATAAAAAAATAGTCTTGTGGGATTTAGCATAGATGTAGAATTTAAATGCATGACAAAAATAATGTAAAAGATAGAAAGGGATAAATAAAATTAAGGTATTTTTATATCTGGCACTGCTAGAGAAGTGGTAAACATAATTTATATTTAACTACATACAGTATGACAAGGATGCATGTTGCAATCTCCAGGGCAGCCTCTAAAGACTGATGGAGGAATGTATTCACCAATAAGCTGATAGAGGGGGAAAACAGAATGGTAGAAATTGTTAAATAATCTAAAAGAAGGCAAGAAAGGACAGAAAAAGAAAGGACATGAGACAGCTGAGTAAAAAAGAATTAAGATGATAGATATAAAATCAACTATATCAGTAATTAAATATAAAATGGACTGAATACTCCAGGTAGAAGACTAAGACTGTCACACTTCACCTTTTAAAATATCAGCTATATCCTGTCCACATGAGACTTACTTTAAATGTAAGTACCCAGAAAGTCTGAAGTAAAAGGATAGAAATAGATATACTATGCTAACGCAAATCAAAAGAAAGTTGAAGTAACTATATTATTATCAGACAAAAATAGACTTGAAGGGAAGAAGCATTACTCTGTATCAAGAAGTCGTGTCATATGAAAAAGAGACAATTCACAGGAAGTTTCAGCATTTCTAAGTCTATGTGTACCCGATAATTTAGCTTCAATGTGAATAAGGCAACAATCCACAGAATTAAAAAGAATCTCACTAGACAAATCCATAGTCAGATGATAGACTTCAACACACTTCTCTCAACAGCTAATGGGAAGAGCAGGCAAAACTTTGATAAGAATATAGAAGTTCTGAAAAACACAATGAATAAAATCAACCTAATATACATACTTAGAAAACTAAAGGTCCATGATGGAGTACACATTCTTTTCAAGTGCTTCTGGAACATTTACCAAAATTGTCTCTATGCTGGGTCATAATCCAAGCCTCAATATATTTTGAAGGATCAGTTGAAGTCATTTAGACTTCACAATGGAATCAACTTCAAAATCAATAATAAAAGGTAAACTAGAAAATCCCAACTGTTTAGAAATTAAACAGTAAGCCATTGGAAAAAAGAAGAAATCACAAGGGAAATTATAAAATATTTTGAACTGAATGACAATGAAAATATGACAAACTGAAACTTGTATGATGTGGCTAAGCCTGCACCTAAAGGGCAATGGATAGCCATCAATTCATACATTAGAGAACTAAAGGCTGAAAAGCAAAGATCTAGCATTCTGTCTCAAGAAATTAGAAAAAGAAAAGCAAATTAAATCCCAGTCAGGTAGAAGGAGGAAAACAATGGAGGTAACAGCAGAAATAAAGAAATATAAAACAAATACACAAGAGAACAATAAAAGTAAAGTTGTTACTTTGAAAAGACAAAAATGACAGACCTCACTTCCTCTTTTGGATAGGATGCAGTAATTCACAGCAAGCAAATATTCCCAATGAAAACAACGAGAAAAGCTTAATCAATTAAAAATAATAAAAAGGCATCAGAAAGCCAGGAGAGACATGAGGTTTAAAGAGACCAAAATTCCGAGGTGGGAAGGACCGACCCTTCAGAGGCAAACCGAGGCTATGCAATTGCATTTTCCCTGGGAACAGCTGATGATTCTGGGAGTGGACTTTGGACGGAGAAATAGGCTTGGGCCCAGCAGAGGGCCACTCCAGCAGAGCTAGTTATGTGGTGCTGGAGTGGCAAACTTGGAGATGTGAGGGGACAGGCTTAAAGCATGACTGGTTTCCCCTTCCGGACATGTGCTGACCTCTGGAACTGCTCAGGGCTGGAGTCTAAGGACCTAAACTGAAAACTTTCAAAAGCAAGATGCAAGTCCCCACACCGTGGTACTTAGGAGACAAAGGCACACCTGGGAGGAAGGCCATGAGAACACAAAGGCAAAAACAAAGCCCTAGAGGTATGGTCAACTGACACTGAGGGTCTGCAACTGCCCCTGCCCTTGAGGAACTGGCCAGCTTGGGTGCAGCCAGATGCCGAGAGAGTCCAGTTTTAGCCTCTGTCCGAGAGTTGTTGCCGGAAGATGCAGAAATAAATATAGACTTTTGATGGTTGTGTGGAGCTTGGACCAACAAAAATGAAGACGTGAGGGACCTCGAACACACAACTGGTCACCCCCTTAAAACATCTGCAAGATTAGGAAGCTGTAAGGAACAGCTATGAGATGCTCAAGGGTGTTTGTGGGGCTCGGTTTACATCGGGGTCCCTGTCCCTAGGTGAGTAGGACTGCGTGGGATTAGGAACTGATGGTAGAGGGTGGGGAAGGTGCCAGTTCCCCAGACGTGTGAGTTTGACAGCACCCAGAAGGCAGAAGGTGGTCTGCTGGAAGGAGGAAGGAAAGCTCACCTCCTACGAGGCAAGGTGAGATGCCCTTGCCTTCAAGCAGGTGCAGAAGCAAGGGGCTGAGGCTGCTAAGGACCTGGGATGCTGGGCTGGGCCGTTACAGACTCTTGTTTCCCTTACCCACGTCTCGGGGGCTCTGTTTGTGTTAGCTGATGAGCTCTGCAGCCCGTGTCTGTCTCCAGAGGCCTCTGCTGGGATGCCAGAAATAGGACTAAGAATAACTGTGAGCTAAACTATGTTCAGTGTATTTACTGAGTATGAAGAATAACAGTTTCCCATTAGGAACAGCCAATTACAGGGAACTGGAATTGTAAAGCTGCCCTCAAATTCCTGATGAATGGAACAGTTCAGTTAGTCTAATTACACAATTAGGCTAATCTTGACTTATGTGTCCTTGGGTGTTTAGTCATTTTATGTTTCCCATGGGCCACTAGTCCCAAGCAATGAAACTCCCGCTTTATCCATGTTCCCCATGTGGCTTAGTCCTATTCCAAGTATGCAACAGGCACCCTCAAAATGTTTACTGAGGGGAAGGATAGCAGAGACTGTTGTACTTGCCTGCCTAATACATATTCTCTCCTTCTCCCATAGGGACAGAACCTTGCTTTTTCTGTAATGTGCCCAGCCAAAAAATTATATACATATATATTTGTATTTATACTATTTCCCATTCTTCTCTATAGATCAGTATGGCCATATAACACAGTCCTGGTCAATAAAATACAGGTGGAAGCTTATAAGACATTACAATAAAATGTAAGTGGGAGGAGCTTCCAAGAAAGCCCATTAAAAAGGAAAGACTTCTATGGCTCAAGCCTTTTGCCCTTCCCTTTTCCCTTTCTTTATGCCTGAAACATGTGTGTGATGGCTGGTGTTCCAGCAGCTATCTTGCATACTTGAGAATAAGAGCAGAAGAGTAAAAAGCTAGAAGCAACCTGGGTCTCTGAAGACACTGTGGAGCTGCTGCACTGGCCCAGTACCAACAACCTCTGGACTCGTTGTTATAGGAAAAAAACAGCTACTTTTTCAATTTAAGCCACTGTTTTGGGGGTTTGCTGCTAATTCGTCAAAGGAAGGACAGGGAAAGGGGAAGAGAATGTATCTAGAGAAGGAATATAAAGATTCTAGATTACTTTAAAACTCAAAAACGGTTTTCTTGCCACATTACCAGTTCTTGACTCATTATTTAAATAAATTGACACATTTAAAAATGCGTGATAGTCACAGGCTTTGCAGTGCAGTGGTCAGAGCAGTGAACTGGGAGAGGGGGATTTCCTGGGAGAAAGAATATGTGTTACAGGGTTGTTGTGAATGCTGGTTTGATGTATGACGCAAAGTACGCAGGCCAGGTCTAGTACAGTTCCAGAAATTCCTTTCCCCTCCACCAGTGGGAATTGTACACTTAACCATGAAAAGCACATTGAGTTCATGAAAACCCCAACTGAGTTCATGAAAACCCCACTCCTCTGTCAGGGCTGTCAACTCAGTGTGGTGTCCCTGGTTACCCCACACTAACCAGAAACTCTGAGATCTCTTACACTCACGAGAGAAAAAGGGGAAAGATCAATTATTAGTTAACAAATAGAATTTGTATAGCAGACAAAAACTTCCTGACCATGGGGGTGAAAACCAGTAACAGGGTCTCAGCAACGGCAATGCAGGGACTTGTGGACTCAATGACCTGGAAGCTCGTGCCGGGCTCTGGATTCTACTCTCGCGGCTCTCCCTCATAGAGCCTGTGTAGCCAATCACTTCCCGCCCCCGCCACAGGGAAGGCGATGGCTGGTGAGAATAAATAATTAGCACTTCTCATTTAGAGTGCAAGGTATGCAGGCCAACGGCCAAGCGGTGCCTATGTTCAAACGATGAACAAGTGCGTGGACACAGAATTGGGCGAGCAGGTACACGGGACTTAGATCTTCACTCGCAATTCCCCGGGCATGAAACTCTGCAGCCACTGCAGTACTAACTGGTGAGATAGAGATTTGGGAGAACAGAAAGGCAAGAACGTTGCCTCTCCACAACCGAAATGGTAGGAAGAAGTGAAGGGGCATTGTTATTGAAAGCAAAGTCCTTCCCACCAAACCCTGAGGCTAGATCCAACCTCAAAGCTGCCATCAATTATACCCAGCTAGCCTATATTACACCCACAAAGCCGGTGTCACACCCAGCAAGGGTCTGAGGCTGATACAGACCAGCGTGATTTCAAATCCAAGTGCCTGAATGGCTTACCAGCTGAACAATGCTGAGCCACCATCTTAACTCCTAAGCTTTGGTCTCATCTTTGAAATGAGCATAGTGTGATCTATACCTCACGGGGCTCCTACAAGGATTATAAATGAAGTATGTGAAGCAACTTCCCCAGTGCCTGCACGTTGGTGGGTCAGCGAATGCTGCGTGAGGGCCAGCACCATGAGCGTCACTGTTCCCATGATGGTTGGCGTTACCATGGTTGGCGTTACCATGGTTGGCGTTACCAAGGTTGGCGTTACCATGGTTGGCGTTACCATGGTTGGCGTTACCAAGGTCGGCGTTATCATGGTCGGCGTTACCAAGGTCGGCGTTATCATGGTCGGCGTTACCAAGGTCGGCGTTATCATGGTCGGCGTTACCAAGGTCGGCGTTATCATGGTCGGCGTTACCAAGGTCGGCGTTATCATGGTCGGCGTTACCATGGTCGGCGTTATCATGGTCGGCGTTACCAAGGTCGGCGTTATCATGGTCGGCGTTACCAAGGTCGGCGTTACCATGGTCGGCGTTACCATGGTCGGCGTTACCAAGGTCGGCGTTACCATGGTCGGCGTTACCAAGGTCGGCGTTACCATGGTTGGCGTTACCATGGTTGGCGTTACCAAGGTTGGCGTTACCAAGGTTGGCGTTACCAAGGTTGGCGTTACCATGGTTGGCGTTACCATGGTTGGCGTTACCAAGGTTGGCGTTACCAAGGTTGGCGTTACCATGGTTGGCGTTACCAAGGTTGGCGTTACCATGGTTGGCGTTACCATGGTTGGCGTTGCCATGGTTGGCGTTGCCATGGTTGGCGTTGCCATCGTGGTTATTATTACTGCTGTTATTACCATTGTGGAACTATTGTCAGCATTTATACTTAAAGCTCTCTAAAGGAGGTGGCTTCAAAGGTTTCCTTTTGCCACTGAAGTTGGAAACCTTTAACCTCTGGATGCCCTGCTTTATGTCTAATCTAAATCCTTGTTTCTTTCTACAGTAGAAGTCCATGATTTTTCCAGCTCTGACTTCACCAGTAGTAGAATCACTCTGATCTATAAATAATTTATTTAACAATGAAAACATTTATACAGTGCTTTGAGGTTATCAGCTTATAGAGTTGAAATCTGGGTCCCTAGTAGACTGTTTAGAATCACCCCACGGTTATTGACCTTCAAGTTAAATGGTTGGTCACGACAGGATGTTTCCAAAGGTTAAACCCAACAAGTCACTAGAAGGGAAACCAGTAGACTATTTGCCTAACTGTGTTCACAGGGAACTGACTGTTAGTCTCTTGAAATGACAACAAACCTCTTCCCCTGCATATCGGTCCTCTAGTGGCTTCTGTTTCCTTTCCCCACCACTGGCACATCTCGGGAAAGCCAGGAAACAGGGAGGCGCCGCCATGAAGCAAGGGCAGAACGACCATTCCTGTGGCTGCCCCTCAGGTTGGCTGGAACGCAGAGACACTCAGGGGGCAGAGAAGGGAGCTAGGGTGGGTCTGCCACAGAGAGGTACGGGAACCGGCTTCGTGTTCAGGGATTCCAACGGGCTTCTGAAACACCTGCTTCCCTCACTCCTCAGGTTGCCACCTGAGTCCATTCAGGGCCCGCTGGGGATTCTAGTTACTCAAGTTCATCCGTTCATTCAGCCAACGCTTGCCGGGCCCTACTATGTGCCAGACACTTGGGATACATCACTGTCCAAAAGAGATACCAATGTCCACCTTTGGAGCATACGTCTTAATGGAGGAGGACAAGCAAACAAGCAAAATAAAGAAATGAACTAAAGAACTGTAGGTACAATGTGGGTGGCAGCTGGTGACAGCGCCGTGAAAAGAGAAATAGGGTAAAGGAGGTCACGGGGGTGGAGGTCAGGCCGTGCTCACCACGGGGACGTCTGGCTCGGACCAAGGCTGGCAGGCGGTGAGGGGAGAGCAGGAGGCCGGTGTGGCTGCAGCGTACGGACAAGGGGGGCGGTGAGAGTTGGGGTCAGAGAGGTGATGGGTGGCTGGGTCGTGGGCCTTCTAGGGCTCTGGTTTTTATACAAGTGATGGGGGGAGCCATTGGAGGGTCCCGAGCAGGCGTGGCCCGTTCTCACTGACTTGTTGGAGGGTCCTCCGGGCGGCTGAGCTGCGACTAAGCTGTAGCGAGCAGGGCAGGAGCAGGGGAGGGCGGGGTGGGGGGGGCCGCTGTAACAGCCCAGGAGAGGGCGGCTGGCTGGGAGCGGGGCTGGCGAGCAGGTGCTGTATCCTGGGGCGAGTTCAAGGGGCCGACAGGCGCGGGTGACGCGCTGGACGTGGATGTGAGAGAAAGAGGACAGTCAGGGAGGACTCCGAGACTCCAGGCCTGAACCACTGGTGAAGAGGCTGCCCCAGGCTGAGAACGGAGCGGCTGCTGGCCGAACTTTCGGGAGAGTGCTCTGGGGCAGGACCTAGCCACGTGAACGAGGGAGCCCCTGGCTCATCGACGGCCTATGAAGCCTAAGGTGGAAACTGCTCGGCTCAGCTGACGGACCTAAAGGTGCTCTCAGGTGAGCAGGTGAGAAGCTGGCCTCAGAGTCACGGGTGTCAGTCCCAGCTTTGCCACCACCTACGGCCCTTCTCGAAGGCAGCTGCTTTCCCCCTCTGGAAAGTCAGAGGCAGACGGGTTGATGCCTGATTTCCTGTGAACCTGTGAACTGACTCTGTGAATCAAGACCGCTGAGCACCGTGGTCATTCGAGACTGTTGTGCGTCGGGGCCGGGACCGCTGCCAGGTGGCTCGGGGCTTGAGTCTAGGACCAGGCGCCCTGGGAGAGTTCCATGATTCCCGCCCATTTAGCACCCTAGCCCCACTGAAGTTGCCCCCAACGGAGTTAGCAGTGACTAATTATCAGCCCTGGTCCCCCAAACCGAAATCTAGGAACCATCCCTGAGTCTTTCCTCTCCCTTACCCATTACCCCCATTTCTCCTCACCATGCCCCATATGCTCGCAAACATCAGATCCTCCACTTGGTGTATTTTGTGTGGGGAAGGGGAGGTCTGGACTGTTTCGACAGCCATCTAATCCCATCCCTGTGCCTCCAGCCGGCTCCCTCATCCATCCATCCTCCACACGGCCACCGTCAGGAGGCTTGGAAATAAGATACGGAAAGTGCCTAATACAGCACCTGGCATGGGGGCGGGCGCTAGATAAATTGTAGCTACTAATACAATTGTTCTCTTCTTGGAAATGTATTTCACTGCCTTCTTCTAAATTTGTCCACGTGGACACTGCTACCTATTAGCTGCAATGCTTCCCTTAAAAATAGCTGAAGATGATTAGCTAGAGGGATCATAATAGGAATTTTAAGCAATCATTTAAATTAGTTCCTGAGAAGTCTATGCAGAGCCCTTCAAACGGAGTCCTTTCTGGCAGAACCTCGCCAGTTCCCACAAGCACATGCAAATCAGCACTCAGCCTTGCATTTTCCCTGCCAGGTTTCTTCCCCACTTACTGGAGGAACAGACCACAGCTCTGTTATCACAGTGCCCCAGCAGCTTCGCTCCCGCCTGCACGCCGCCCCACCACACACAGGGAGACAGGTACTCAGTGGATGGCCAAAGAATGCGACAATGAACGCTGTGCTTGGAAAGTTTAACTATCAAAAGCCGGCCACATCCATATCAAAAGCATGCTCTGAGAAAGTTGCCAAAGACATTTTTGGCCAGAAGAATCCTTTTCAATTGTTGAAAGATGCCTAGAAATGAATCTGCTTTGCCCTGGAATAAACCCTTAATGAAAACACTTAATGTCTATCCTTTAAAGCATGTTCGTATAAGAAAATGGCTGAACTTCTTCAGGAAAGGAGGAAACACAGAAACACAAAGAAACCCATTCTCCTACCTTCTTGAAGTCACGCACATTCATCTTGCCATTAGGCTCCTTGCTGAAGTCCAGAAGTCGTTTTCTGAATGCTGGGTCCTGCTGCCGTATACAGTTTCTGAGCTTTTCAATAACCACATCCTTGGTCACAGCACTTTTACTCTCAGTGGGCTTGGCTCTAAAATCACAAGCAGGCACACAGATGCAGCAGAGCACTTCCTATAGACCTCACCCATGTACGGTTCAACCCAGGACAACAAGGGGGTTTACCATCCCCTTTTCACAAAAGAGGAGAGAGATGCTGAGGTCGATGGAGTGACCTGGGGACTTCTTACACACCCATGGCTTGCAGGTTCAGAGACAGGCCAGCAGCACTGCGTCAGGTAAAGCTCTCCCTGAGATGCCAGCACGTGGCAGCAGGCCATGGTGGGGAGCTTCAGAGAAGGGGCTGCTGTCATCCTTGTGCTAAGATCTTCAGCTGTGCTTTGAGCTGGCTGAATGTGGTGTGTGACTGGGAAGACATGGCCGAAAAAAGATATTTTTGTGAACTGGGAAAATGAAAAGTCAGAGCCTATTATAGGCCTTAAATTAAATAGGCTGTTTTGTGGTAACTAGATCAAAGAGGTCATCAAACAGCCGTGGGAAGGAAGGGACGTCCACAATTAAACCAAGTTGCTTCACAAAATCAACTTAATTTATAAAAGACAGATCTTACGTGATGTGCTCTGGGTCTGAGCGTGAGAATGTACGTGTCATTGAAGGATAATTATTCTTCAGCTCTCCAGAAGTCTCCTGGACCCCGTTTTGACAACCATGAGATAGTCCTGGAGAACAGAGTTCCACTCCTTTCCTGCTGCTTCTGTCGGCTTTAGGAGCTCTCCAGGAATGTCCACATTTTATGAAATGCGTAACTGCTATTACTTCTTTCACTGGTTTTTAGGAGGCAGACATATCTCATCACAGAATATTTAACCTTTCTCTTAAAATACCATCTTTCTGCCCATTCATAAAGCAGCTACTACTGAAGTGCCCAGATATTCAAATTTCATTAGCATAGCATTAAAATATTCCCATTGCTCTACACTTAAGAATTTTTTAAAGGGGATATGACAACGTGAAGCCGGCTGAATAGTTCTACATTTTACCTCTCTTTATGGATTTTTTATAAGCTATGAACAAGCAAGTTAAAATAATATCTTTTCATTAGATGAAACCTATATTTTTCAAAATGAAGAGCTCAAATATTCATCAGTCTGACTTTTAATAGATTTACTAAGTATGTTTTATTGTTACAATTCAATTTGGCAATCATTTAAATAATTCTATCATTCATGTTAGAAAATGTTAACCGGTTTAACGAGTATATTTTGCAATAAATATTAAACAGTGGTAAGGAATCTAAGTTTCTGGAGAAGAATAAGTGTGAACGCAGGTACGTAACAGTTGAGAGGCAGGCGGGTTCTCTGGGAGTTGAAAGTCCTGGGTCCTCCCGCAGGATGAGCACCATGCTTGTGAATAACCCGAGGTAAGTCCCCAAATCTCTTAGGTCTCAGTGCTTTCAATTCTAGAATTAATAGGTCAATGCAGTAATTCCTAAGATCTCTGCTGCTTGCTCTAAAACTCCCTGACCTTAATCACTGTTTTTACAGTTTGCCATCTTTCTTATTTAAATCATAAAATATTTAAATACTCAGTCAACAAATATTTATTAACTATCTACACTGCAATAGGCACAGTGGGGGTTTTTTGTTTTGTTTTGATTTTTTTGCGGTACGCGGGCCTCTCACTGCTGTGGCCTCTCCCGTTGCGGAGAACAGGTTCCGGACGCGCAGGCTCAGCGGCCATGGCTCACGGGCCCAGCCGCTCCGCGGCATGTGGGATCTTCCCGGACCAGGGCATGAACCCGTGTCCCCTGCATCGGCAGGCGGACTCTCAGCCACTGCGCCACCAGGGAAGCCCAGGCACAGTGCTTTTAATGAACGCTTTCAATTTGCTTTATTTTACGTCTCAGAAAGATCTGGCTGCTGCCGCTCCCCTGTTTGAAGATGTTCATTTAACAGCTGATCCTTTGGAACAGGAACTGGAGAGACAGTGGGTGGGCCATTAATTCCTAGGCATGCCAAAAGTTTCTTGTAAAGGATTCTTCCTGAAGCAATATCCTGAAACTTACTGCAGAGTCTGAATTTCAAAACTAATTAGAACACACCCATTAGAATGGCTAAAAGAAGACTGACCCTACCAGGTGCCAGAAAGGTTGTGGGTCACTATGACCCTCCTCCACTGCTGGTGGGATGCAAAATGCTGCAGCCACTTTGGAAGACACTTTGGCTACTGAATATCCACTCACCAGAGGAACCAGCTGTTCCAGCCCTAGGCGCTTAGCCGAAAGAATAAAAATGTATGTCTACACAAAGACGTGTAATACGTGTGGCTTTATTTGTAATAGCAAAAACTGGAAACAAACCAAATGTCCATCAATAGGTGAATGGATCCACAAAGTGGGGTAAGGCCATGAAACAGAATTCTACTCAGCAACGACCAAGAACCACAAAATCATTATGCTTGGTGAATAAGGCCTAACAAAAAAAGAGAACATCTTGTAGCCTTCCATTTATAGACGATCCTAGAAGATGCAAAGTCATCTGTAGTGACATGGTGCTAGGTGGGTGGAAGAGATGAATTGCAAAAGGGCACAAGAAAGCTTCAGGGGGAATGAAAAAGTTTGGTATCTGGATTGACAGCGTGCGATGGTTCACAGAGATATATACACGTGATGGATTTCCTCAAATTGTATTATTTAAATATGAGTAGTTTATTGTCTGTAAGAATACTGCAATAAAGATATAATAAGTGTAAAATAAAGAAAAAATTTCGTGAGAAATTTGGCATGGAATTATGGAAGTACTTTATTGGAATTTGGGGATATGCAAATATTTGAGAAAAACATAGGAAACCACTAATATGGCAGGATCATTTTCTTTTCCAACATTTTGTTTGTTATTATTTTTCTAATCATAAAGGTTGTACGTGCTTATTGTTGCAAACTTGGTAAAGGCTGAGACCCAAGAAAAAATTCCACAGATCCGTTAAAATGCACAAGGCTTAGAGCACAGTAGGTGTGGGTGTGAGCCCTGGATTCTGCCTCCCGGGGTCTGGATAACGGCTCCATGACTGAAGGCGGGCTTCACGGGGTCTGGTCCGCGGACACTTCCCCGGCACAGTGAGGCCACGACTCTTTTCACATGAATACACGCTGTCATTTGTCTCTTCCACCCTGAGTCTCTGGTGCGTGTACAGCGGACTTTCCAGAGGCTGCAAGGCATGCGATCATTCCTTGCTCCGACCGCTGGTGGAGTGTGTGCTCGTGTGGGCTGCGCTCACTAACATGGTCTAAAGCTGCAGAAGCGTGTAGGGTTTCCATGAGGAGCTGGAGTGAGCTTTCAGAGCTCAGCTCAGCTTCTTTCTTTTTTTTTTTTTTTTTACATCTTTATTGGAGTATAATTGCTTTACAATGGTGTGTTAGTTTCTGCTGTATAACAAAGTGAATCAGCTATACATATACATATATCCCCATATCTCCTCCCTCTTGCATCTCCCTCCCTCCCACCCTCCCTATCCCACCCCTCTAGGTGGTCACAAAGCACCGAGCTGATCTCCCTGTTCTGTGTGGCTGCCTCCCACTAGCTATCTATCTTACGCTTGGTAGTGTGTATGCCACTCTCCCGCCTCGTCCCGGCTTACCCTTCCCCCTCCCCGTGTCTTCAAGTCCGTGCTCTAGGAGGCCTGCGTCTTTATCAGCTCAGCTTCTTTACAGCACTTTACTAGCTCCTTACGAGCCCGTGTTGTTTATCCCCGCTCTAATTTCTGTAACCTCTTTATTATCCAATAAATCCTTATTTTGAAATCCCGAAGTTCTTCCTGAGCCTACAGGGAAACACAAGTAGTAACAGCACTCTCATTTTCTGCAATGACAGGTTAAATGCCTCAGTTTTAGCTTCTCACACAGTAAGTACTGGCAGACACACTTCATGCAACAGAAACCCTTTGAGGTCCTCGATAACTTTTAAGAGCATCAAAGGGTCGAGAAGCTCTGACCTGGGGCACGTGACCCTTTCTATGCTTCAGTTTCCTTGTCTATAAAATGCACATAATGAAAGTCCCCACCTCAGAGGATTACTGTAAAAATTCCATACGAGGATCCACGTAAAGCTGTTAGCACTGGGCTGGTCTGCTGGATATATCTGTGCTCAATAAACCACAGCTGGAATACCAGGATCACAATATCATGATGACATGCATGTAGCCAGGGGTCAGAGCATGAGCTCCAAACTACGCTTTGCTCAGTAAGTACTAGCAATTGTTATGATTGCTTCAGTAATACTCTGTGATGAGCACTGTGTTAAGTATTATAGCCACAACTGTGAGAAAACCAAAGCAATGCCCGCCTCATGGAGCTGCAAGAGGCTGGGAAGACGCTCATTCTGAACCGAGGGAACAGATCACCGAAAAGCCCAGAGGCAACAGAGAGCTTGGTGTTCTCAGGAAATAGGAAGCCAGTCAGCCCAGCTGAGCTGGGACCTGCAGGAACAGCCGCAGCATACGAGAGCTTCCCATGCGCTTGATACTGGCTGAGAGGCTTCATGCCTATTACCTCACTTGATCCTGACCACAACTCTCTAAGTAACATTTACAGGAGGGAAGAGGCTCAGAACTTGCCCAAGTTCACAGCTAACTCCGGGCCGAGTTGGAATTTGAACCCAGGCAGTCTGGCTGCAGAGCCCGAGCTCTGGAGAGGCTTTTTTCTTTTTTTAAATTAATTAATTAATTTTATTTATTTACTTTTGGCTGCGTTGGGTCTTCGTTGCTGTGCGCGGGCTTTCTCTAGTTGCGGCGAGTGGGGGCTACTCTTCGTTGCAGTGCGTGCGCTTCTCATTGCGGTGGCTTCTCTTGTTGCAGAGCACGGGCTCTAGGCGTGTGGGCTTCAGTAGTTGTGGCACTCAGGCTCAGTAGTTGTGGCACGTGGGCTCAGCAGTTGTGGCACACGGCTTTAGTTGCTCCACGGCATGTGGGATCTTCCCGGACCAGGTCTCGAACCCGTGTCCCCTGCATTCTTAACCACTGAGCCACCAGGGAAGCCTCTCTGGAGAGGTTTGAGGATCCTAGTGGGCTGGGAAGCCACGCTCTGTTAAAGCATCTGGCATCTCCCTAATGGCAAGAGGACACCCAAATGCTTCAAGCAGGGTTTTAACGTGATCGTCTTTGTAGTTTAGACAAAGACTGGCTACGTAATGGAGAAGAGAATCTGGGGGCTTCCATCTCAAATATCCAATTGCCCGCACAAGCAATCCACTTCAGTTCACTCACTCACTCATTCATTCATTCATTCCGTCGCTTGGCACTTAAGATGCCCTGTCCATGAGTCGGGTACGGCTCCACTGCTAGGTACCGGGACTTTGGGAGTGAAGAGACAAAGTCCCTGTGCTTTACATCCTTGGTGGGTGGCACAGGTAATAAACATCAACAAATGACAAGAGCCATGAAAAATGGAGCCGGGTGACAGGTAGAGAGTACCTGGGAGGTGGGGTGGAGGGGAGGTGGAGAAGGAGGTGAATAGAGTGACCTGTCACTCTGGGTGGTGGGGTGTCACCAATCTCCTCTCCAGGTTAACATGTCCAAAATGGAACTTCTGATTGTCAGCCCTGAAACTCGCCCAGCTCAGGTGACCATCCTGAGTACCCAGATGCTCAAGCCGGAAGCCGGGGCTCATCCTCGCTTCCTTCCCGCCCCACCCCAACGCACGCCCCGGCCGTCCAAACACACCCGGAACCTCCACGTGAGCTCACGGTGTGTATTCGTAGGAGAACTGCAGAGATAAAGGGCAGCTCCATCAGCGGAGGCGGGGGGCTGGCGGTTCTTGTTACATCAAGCTGATTTCCAAAGGGGCTTTATCATTTACACGCCCACAAGACACACATGAGAGGACCAGTTTCTCTACCTCCCTGCTCTATCTTTTAACGTGTTTGCAAATTTACAATTCTTTTACTTCAAGTGATATCTAACGTAGCTCGTATTTCCTTCTACTTATTAACCTATATTTTAAAGCGATACCAAGTCTCAGGCTCGGAGTCCTTGGCAGACAGAGGCATCTCATTAGGATTTAATCATATTGTTTTCATGAAATGCAGTCTTAGTGTAACCTCTTTATAGCAAGTGAGGATGTTTTTACATGTATGGTGGTAAGAAAAGCCTTTAAAAAATTAATATACTTCAGAAAAAGAAGAGTTCATATAAAGAAAATAAAATGTACTCAGGTAGACCATGAGTGCCCAAAGTTTGGGCGACATCTTCCTTTTCATGGACAAGTAAACAGAGACCCCCCCAAGAGGTTCCCCTCTCTTGCCCCTTGGAAGTTGCAGTTTCCCAGGGTTCCTATTCCTTCTCCAACCTCCCCCTCAGCTGATGATCTCACCTCCCCCTGCACCGAGGAAACAGAAGTCCGGAGGGCGGGACTCCTAGGTTAGCGCCCACGCCCACCCTCCTTCCTGGCCTGGCTCCATCTATCAACACTTTTTCTCTCCGGTCTCTGGCTTTCCACTAACTTCTCCTCCCAGCCCACAGACAAGCACAAAGCCTGTCTGTGAAGCAGGTGAACCCTTTCTCAGCACTGCATCCTCCACTCCACAAGCACCCCTGGCACCTGCTGGGGGGTCCACCCGCCCCTCCCAGCCCCGGCCCCTGCTCGGCCCACCTGCTTCCCGTGCGACGTCGGACCTGGCTGGCCTCCTCCTGCCCCCTTAGCCCCAGGCACCACCCTTCCTGTCCCCTTGCCCCAACCTTCTCGGCCTCCTTTGCTGTTGGACCAGCCAGGGCCCTGGTTGTCTGGTGGTGCTCTGCCAGGTCCCACCTGCAGCCCTCTCACCTCAGTCGGTCCCCCATCCACCCCGGACAAATGCTTGCTGAACGAATGAACGAACTGTCGGTGTGAGGACGCTGGAGTCTCATCACGGCCCAGACTCCTCTCTGAGCCCCACGGCCTCCCGGAGTCTTTTCCCCATGTTTTCACCCCGACTGGCTGACTCCTTCTGTGTTCTCTCACTGGCCAGCAGCCCCTGGCATCATTGCAGACTCCTTTCCCTCCTCTGCCATCAGCCTCCCGGTCCAGAGTCACCAGGTCTGTCCTTCTACTGCCCAGACTTATCCCAAGTCGCCCCCTGCAGTCCTCTGCCGCCCCCTCCTTTCAAGCCCCTTCTTTTCCTCTCTCCCCATTATGTCTGCTCCCCTCACCGGAGCCAGAGCAATCTTTATCCATCAGGGTTTTCAAAGCCCTCTGGGTGGCTCTCAGACCCTGTGGAGAACCCTGCCCACTGGGTGAATCCAGTTCCATAGTGTAGAGCCACAGTCCCTCCTGCCCGCCCTTTGGTACCGTGCCCCTGCCGTCCTCCCCACCACACTCCTGCCCCAGGTGTCCACGTGAATGTGCCGTGGGCCCCTAGCCCTCTGGGCTTCCTCCTGCTAGCCTACAGCCTGAAGTGCTCTCCCCTTTCTTCTCCAGACTCAAGCATCACATCCCTGGGGAGCTTCTCCCCTTCCATGCCGTGCCCCCCTGCCCCATCCACCCGGCTCGAAGTGTCCTTCAAGAATTGCACACGGTCCTCTGGGCCCACATGCCATGCGGGGTGCGTCTGCATCGGTTTCCCTCACATTAGACCACTCTGTAAATGAAGGGGTTTCTGTAAACCTATTAACAGGACGGCCAGGACGCAGGAGGCTCGCGCAGTACTCCTGAGTGAAAGACCAAGTGGAGGAAGAAGTGAACCGCCCTGCCAGTCCTGGGCTCCACTTCCCTCTCCCTCTCTCCCTCTCCCCGGACCACGCGCAGCAAAGCCACGAGCCAGCGAGCGACTGAAGCCCCTGCAGACACGGACAACAAGGTGGCCTCCCTGCCTTGCCCACTGCCCAGCCCAGGCCCTCGCCCCTCCCTGAGCTCCCCCACAAGTCCCTCTGGACTGCTTCTCCCCTGTGCCGCGCTTCTTCCACCCACTAGCGAACTGATCTTTCTGCAAACGTTCCGGAAACTGGATGAATGCAAACACCCGGCCTGGCACACCAAGCTCTCTGCAAGGCCCTCTTGCTGGGGAAAGCCTAGGCCTCCCCCTTCTCTTCTTACAAACCACAGGAGAAACGGGCTACGAGACATGAGTGTTCACAGAAGGGAGATTCAAGAGGCCAACAATTACCAATAAGATCAGCTATGTTTCAGGTCACTTTAAGTCAATGTAATGTAAAGAAAAACAATAAAGATTTTTAACATTCCAGTCGGAAGGAATGAGAGAATCGCTGTGATTCCACTGGATTTCCACCCACAGTGATCTCCCAGATCACTGCCCACACGCTGGGAAACACTGGCCCCCGTCCCTGAGGCCGTGCAGCTCTGAGTCCTGGGACAGCAGCAAGTGGGTGGCAGGTGGCGTGTCGGAGGCGTCATCCCCTGCAGAGTGCCGGCTCGGCCTGCAGGTTGACAAGGTCATCTGCAGAGAGGGAATGCCCCAAGGGGTGTGGAGGGTGAAAGGGACACCAGGCAGGGGACCCCTGGGACCTTCAGGACACCGTTCTCTTCTTTCTCTAATATCCTTGTCCCACCGCCCCCCCCGCTCCCCAGCTTCGGCTCATCCATCACAAATTAAGTTTTAAACTAAAACGAAAGAAAAGTATAATTCAAGTTACCATTTACAGGCTGGCTGATCATAGCCAGACACCCTGGGAGGTTAAATGGCGTAGCGATTAAGAGCATAGGAGTCATGCAGACCAGAGGTAGAACCCAGGCTCCACTGACTAGCTGTGTGACGCCAAGGAGGTGCTTAACGTCTCCAGGCCTCCATTTCCTTATCCACGAAAGGAACTGTCATAGCTGCCCTACACGCTTGTGGTGAGGACTACATGACAGCATATATGCCAGACTTTCAACCAACGCCCGATGCTCAGTACAGACTCAATACATAGGAGCTATTATCAGCACTACCTACTAACATGGCAAAAAAAATATGTAGAAAAAGGTTTAAAACTGTAAAACAGACTTTATGGAAAACACGGCATGAATTAATTTTGTTACTAGAAAACTTACTTTACTAAATGTTCGGTTGTTAAAAATGGGCAGAAAACGTGCATGATTTTCTTGAAGTTATTTCGCTCAATGAGCCCTGTGTCTCCAAGGTCATGTGACCGCAGCATATTATAGAAAACTTGTAGATTCCTGGAAATGGAGTCATGAACAATTTCTTCCACCTAACAGAAAAAACAAACATATTTACCAAGCTGCACGTTTGTAACCTGGGGTGGTAGCACCTTGGGGCCACATAGGAAAGCGTTACTTACTGAATCCCAAGCCAGGAAGAGAGGTGCCTTGGTGTCTTTACAGGAGGATGTTTTGCTTAGCTAATTGGGAAAGAGAAAATATATAAATACAAATCACTCATAAAGGCAGTAGGAGCTTTGGAGGCAGGTGGACTTGGATTGTGAGTTTTGTCCCTGATTATTAGCCAATAGCTTTAGACCTTGAGAAGTGAGTTTGCTCCCCACCCCCAATCCCCATCTGGAAATGGGATAATAACATTTAACTTGTTCTTATTTTTAAGAAGTACAGGAAATATGAAAAAATCCATCACCTAGAAATCAAATAAATGCAAAGTGAAAGAATAATGAGATGACATTTTTGCCCATCAGAATGGCAGAAATAAAAAGGAAGCAAACTGCTAGTGTTGAAAATGGGTAACATCAGACAATTTGATAATCTACAGCCTCTAGAGTAACAGTGACTGTCTCTGGGGAGCGGCTGGGGACAGAGGTAGAGGGAAAACTCACTTCCACTGTATTCCCTTCTGCATCTTTTGCATTTTGTACTTCATACATATATCCAACTTTTAAAATAATTTAAATATTTTAAAAAATAATATATAAAATTTTTATTCCATTTCTGGAAATTTATACTAAAGAAATTATCACAGGATGATAAAAAAAAGGAGGCAATACAATATTCCTTGCAGCAAAATTTATAAAAGGAAGAAAAATGAACACCCAGATTATAAGAGCAGGGAATACGCTGCCTCTTTTAATATTACATAGCAGAATTTTTACTGACACTAAGGGTTAACAATACGTTAATCAACGACAAACTAAAAAGTCACTAATTACGGGGTCTCATTTTAAAATAAAATAGATACTATATATGAAAGTATACATATATCCAGTTCATCAAATTATATACATTACATACGTGCAGTTTTTATATATCAATTATACCTCAATAAAGCTGCAAAAAATCACATGCCTGTGTAGGTATAAAGGTTTGGAAGGATATGCAACAAAGTATAAGAGTGAGTAACGGTAACACAATTCCTCAATGTTAGAATTAGCAGTGATCTTAAATTTCTTCTATTTGCATATCTCTGCCTTCTACCGTTTCTAATTCACTTGTTTATATTAACATGCATTCAACAAACTGCTTTGTGAGCGCTGCTGGCACTGGGCCATGCCTGTGGGTACAATGGGCAGTACAACCAGAAAGGCCTCCGCCTTCCTGGAGGCACGACGACGACATCGTGACAGAAGCGTGACCCTGTGACTGTCACAGGTGTGTGAGGTCGATGCCTGCAAGACAGGCTTCATCAGAGGGGGCAGGGAGGGTCCCTGGAGAATGGGCCCTGGACCAGGGCGCGGGAAGGGGATCCTGGCAGGAGCTGCACTGCCGAGGATGGCGGCGGGAACCTGGGGAGCCCGAGGACCCGAGCGGTGCGGCGGTGAGGAGACCCCGTGAGAGGTGGCAGGGCTGGACCACGTGGCACCCCATCAGCTACGTGGGGAAGTTCTGCTTTATCCTGCGGGTCCCAACACCATCAGAGGGTTTGCAACCTGGAGGCTGACAGCATCTGACTTAAGAGTAGGCAGAGACCACGCTGCTGGCCACATGGAGAGCAGACTGCTCACATGTCTGTATTTCTGTTTTTAAAGAAAACAAGGTGGCTATGTGCAGGGCTGCTGTGACAGTCAGAGGTGATGATTTACAAAAGCTAACACAGGGTCTGTCCCACAGCAGAATTCTGGAAAAGTTGCAGCTCTTCATTTCTGCATGTAAAAGGGCGCTGGGACTCACTTTTGAATCAGAGTTCAAGGAGGATCGAGTGACATGGTTTGGGATGTGCACAAGGTGGGCATTCAGGAAGCCATAATTTTTTTTTTTTTTTTGCGGTACGCGGGCCTCTCACTGTTGCAGCCTCTCCCGTTGCGGAGCACAGGCTCCGGACGCGCAGGCTCAGCGGCCACGGCCCACGGGCCCAGCCGCTCCGCGGCATGTGGGATCTTCCCGGACCAGGGCACGAACCCGCGTCCCCTGCATCGGCAGGCGGACTCTCAACCACTGCGCCAGCAGGGAAGCCCAGGAAGCCATAATATTGAAACCAAAAGCTAATCTGTACCTGGTAAAGAAAGTCTTTAACAAACATTTCAACGACACTCTTAGTGCTTACTGCACACGTTATCTGAAACTAATCTGACTTTTTAAAGTTCTTAAAATGTTCAAATGATAATAGCTATTAAAGTTATAGAAGTATTTTTAATAATAAAACCATCAACTTTTCAGCCAAAAGAAATAAATACTAAAAGTAAGTGTTTGTCACTAGAGGCAATAAGCAGTTTGTTTTTGTTTCTACTGCAAGACATGATTGCAAGAGCAGTGCCATTGCAATGCTGGGAAAAGGAGTCACATCCAGCATATAAAGTGCTGTCACTCAAGGAAAAGTTTTCAGAAATGTCAAAGAGCATCCTTCAATGAGATTTAAAAACTCAAAGTTAGGCAACTTTTAAACACAACTCTTACTTAAAAATTAACGCAGCTGAAAAATGTGCTCATCCATTTATTTAAACCATATTTCACCTGCATCTCTTATTCCACTAAGAACACTTAAGTTGCCTGCCATAAACAGAAAAGCAAACGTGAAGTTGTTGTAAAACTCACCTTAGGGTTCTCTTCAAGCAGTTCAACAAACGTGCTGACGTTGACCCATCCGGTGCAACCAGGGTCAAGCGTGTGCACTAGTTCTTTGAATTCTGAATCACTTATTTTTACAACCATGCAATTTAGAATATGTCGCAATTCTTCCCCTGTTATATGTCCGTCAGGTTTCTGAGCATGAGAATATATAAGGGAATTTTTTAAAAAG
Organism: Neophocaena asiaeorientalis asiaeorientalis; assembly: GCF_003031525.2. Lineage (NCBI taxonomy): Eukaryota > Metazoa > Chordata > Mammalia > Artiodactyla > Phocoenidae > Neophocaena > Neophocaena asiaeorientalis. The sequence goes on along the minus strand of NW_020172451.1, from coordinate 5,535,839 downwards.
AAAAAAAAGGAAGCAAGAGCATTACGTGTATTTAGCAGCCCTTATTAAAGCATGAGTTTGGGCCAGACAGAATTATGATTTGAAACACGAATACCTCAACTGAGGGTCATTACTGTATAACCCACGTGCCAAGAGTGGTGGGGGGAAGGGAATCTGGAACTTTGCAAGTGCAGTTCCTACAGGGTTCTCTGTCAGGACACGACAGGAGACAGTCTCAAGAGAGGAAGGAGGCTGACCCTTTTCCCAGGACAGGCTGAATGCTGGCACATTCACAGGGCACCCCAACCCACCTGAGGGCCCCACGGCTCAGCCTCATGGGGCACAGAACTTCCTGGAAATTCAATTACAACTAGCCGATTCACTAAGAATATTAACCATGCTCGTTTTCACTACCACCAACCTCATCACTTACATAAATGTACAATTACTTAGTGAGAAAAAATTTCAGCCATGCTGCATAAAGAAAACATTATGAGCAAAATACCGCGAGGCAAATTTCTTCCCCCAGAATAAAAAATTACCAATAAGTAAATTGAATATCAAAACTGAGAGAAACTGGGCTTCCCTGGTGGCGCAGTGGTTGAGAATCTGCCTGCCAATGCAGGGGACACGGGTTCGAGCCCTGGTCTGGGAAGATCCCACATGCCACGGAGCGACTGGGCCCGTGAGCCACAACTACTGAGCCTGCGCATCTGGAGCCTGTGCTCCGCAGCAAGAGAGGCCGCGATAGTGAGAGGCCCGTGCACTGCGATGAAGAGTGGTCCCCGCAACTAGAGAAAGCCCTTGCACAGAAACGAGGACCCAACACAGCCAAAATTAATTAATTAATTAATTAATTAATTAAAAAAAAACTGAGAGAAACTGTTTACTGGAAAAGCAGGGGAAATAAAGAACCCTACCTCTTCATAGGGAGATATTGTGAATACCAGTGTGACCAAAGACTTGTTAAGTAATAAAGCCATGTATAAATGTCAACTATGGCTTTGGGGTCCAAAATCTGAAAAGGATATAAGGTCCTCTTGGAGAAAATTAAGTAATTTAGAGGATATGTGCAGGGCACTTTTTGGTTTGGGAGTGACAATTGTTTAATGTCCAAATGGGAATCATTGACAACTAATATTTATAATTTTCAGTAAATTTATCAACGATCACCACTATCGAATTCCAGAATATTTTCATCATCCCGAAGAAACCTCGTGCCCATTTGTACTCACTCTCCATTTCCATCTCTATCCTAAGGCAACGAATCTACTCTCTAATTCTCTGTATTTGCTTTTTTCTGGATATTTCATGTAAACAGAATCATACAGTATATGCCTCTGTGTGCACCTTCCATCTGGCTTCTATCACCTACTGTGATGTTTTTGAGGTTCATCCATGTGTTGCATGGATCGGTATTTTGTTCCTCTCTATTCCTGCTATTACTATCCCACTGTGTGAGAGAGCACATTTTGTTTACCTTGTCATAAGCTGATGAACATTTTCATTGTTTCCAGTTTAGAAATTATGAAGAATGTTACTATGGACTCTTGCACACAAGCCTTTGTGTGGACACCTGTTTTTATTTCTCTTGCACAGATACCTAGGAGTGGAACTGCTGGGTCATGTGGTAAATTTCCACTGAAATTTTTAAGAAACTACTATGTTTCCACAGCAGTTGCACCATCTTCCATCCCCACCTGCAGTGTATGAGTTCCATCTCCACAATCTCGCCAACACTTATTGCCGTCTGTCTTTCTGATAGTAGCCATCCTAGAGGGTGTGAAGTGATATATCTCATTGTGGTTTTGATTTGCATTTCCCTGATGACTAATGACATTGAGCATCTTTTCATGTGCTATTTAGCCGCTCCTATACATTCTTTGGTGAAATGTCTATTAAAATCTCTTGCCCATTTAAAAAATCAGGTTGTCTTCTTATTGAGTCCTAAGGATTCTCATATATTCTAGATACAAGTCCTTTACCAGATTTATAATTTACATATATTTTCTCTCAGTCTGTCATTAATGGTATCTTCTGAAGCACAAAAGTTTTAAATTCTCATTAGTCCAATCTACAGATTTTGTTCTTTTATGGATCATGCTTTTAGTGTCACATCTAAGAAATATTTGCCTAACACGAGGTCACAAAGATTTACACATATGTCTTCTTCTGAGACTTTTACCGGTTTCGCTCTTATATTTACGTCTATGGTCCATTTTCAGTTAACTTTTGTATATGATGTAAAGAAAATGTCTAAATTCATCTTTTTGCATATAGATATCCAATTGTCTCAGCACCATTTGTTGAAAAGATTATCCTTTCTCCTACTGAATTGGTTGCAAATTAATTGACCATAAATGTAAGTGTTTATTTCCATACTCACAGTTATGTTCTGTCGACCACTAAGTCTATCCTATGCCAGTACCACACTGTCTTTATTACTGTCGCTTTATCCTAAGACTCAAAATCTGGAAGTTTAAGTACCTCTAACTTCCTTCTTCTTTTCCAAAATTGTTTTGGCTATTCTGCCACCTTTGCATTTCCAAATGAATTTTTAAGATCCGCTTTTCAATTTCTGGAAAAAAGCCAGCTGGGATTTTGATGGGGTTTGCATTGAATCTACAGATCAATCTGGAGAGAATTTCCACCTTAATAATATCGATTCTTCCAATCCATGAATATGGAATGTCTCTTCACTTATTTACATCTTCTTATCCTTGTAACAGTTTTTTATAATTTTCAGTATACAAGCCTGGCACTTCTTTTCTTAAATTGACTCCTAGGTAATTTATTCTTTTTATGCTATTGTGAATGGAATTGCTTTCTGAAGTTCATTTTCAGATTGTTCATTGCTAATTTATAGAAATAGAACTGATTTTTGTATATTGATCTTGTATCCTGTGACCTTGATGAGTTCATTTATTAGTTCTAGCAGTTTGTGTGTGTGTGTGTGCATTCCTTAGAATTTTCTATTAAAATATCATGTTGTCTGTGAATAAAGACTGATTTATTTACTTCTTTCTTCCCAATCTGTATGCATTTTATTTCTTTTCTTTCCTGATTACACTGTCTAGAACTTCAGCATAATGTTGAAAAGAAGTAGCTAGAGCTGATATCATTGTGTTTTTCCTGATCTCAGGAGGAAAGTATTTAGTCTTTTACCACTGACTATGCTGTTAGCTTTGGGTTTATCGTAAGTGCCCTTTATCAGGTTAGGGAATTTCTTTTCTATTCCTAGTTGGTTGAAAATTGTTATCCTGAATGAGTGTTGAATTTTTCAAATATTTGTTTCTGCATCTATGATCATGCAGCTTTGTCCTTGTTTCTATTAATATTTTGTATTACATGAATCGATCTTTTGGAAGTTAAACAAACCTTGCAGTCCTGGGATAAATCTCACATGGTCGTAACATTTAATCCTTTTTACATGTTGCTGGATTCACTTTGCTAATACTTTTTTGAGAATTTTTGCAACTATATTCACAAAGGATATTGATCTGTGATTTTCTTTTCCTGTGATCTCTTTGTCTGGCTTCGGTATCACGATAATATTGACCTCAGAGAACTAGCTGAGAAGTGCTCCTGCTATGCCTTCTGAAAGTTTGTAAAGGATGGCTGTTTGTATAAGCAATCTTTCTAGCCTTCAATGTAGAGAATTTTGCACATTTTTCGTTAGATATATTTCTAGGTATTTGGTTTTTTTAAATATTTTTAGAAATGATATTTTAAAACTTCTTTTTCTAATTGCTTACTGCAGGTTATAGAAATATTATTGATCTTTGCATATTGACCTTGTATCCAATGACCTTCTCAATTCTATTATTACTTCTAATATTTTTTGGAAGATTCTTGTGGACTTTCTATGTAAAGTCATGTGAGGTGCAAATAATAACACAGAGAATAAGAGTACGTGAACAGGCAGAGTACAGATTGTTTCCGGGCGCAGGAAAATGAGCCACAGCTGATGTAAATGGAAGTGACCAGGGTGATGGGCCCGCGTGGAGGGAGGATGCCAGTGTGTGGAGGCAGCACACACAGCTTCTTGGAGTGGCTCTAAAACATCTTCTAACAGCTCTGCGCTCCTCTCTACATCAGGGGGACCTGCTTCCCAGGGCTGCCCTCTGTGGCTAGGCAACATGCCATCCCTGCCCACTCCTGGCTCTCTCCCTCTGCTCTCCTTCTCCTTCCAGGTCCCAGAATGTGGCCAAGACCCAGGTAAATGGTCAGAGGGGTTGGAGCGGGCATGTCGGTTGGAAACCACGCCCTCTGCAGCCCTCAAGTATCTGATGGCCGTGGCTCTCGTGTGATGCCCCAGAGGGTAAGCTCATTGTCAGCAGGGACTTCACCTCATTCACCTATGAGTTCGACCTAAGTGCCCATGGCCGGGTCCGGCATGGGGCAGGCACTCAATCCCCCACCTTCTCAGGTGTGTCCGTCAGTCTGTCTGCCGAGCGGTACATCAGTGACATATTTGGCACGGTAAGCATTATTACAGTCCTCCATTAGCGGAGATGAAGATTTCACTATTTTTAATTAAATTACTTCTTCAATATACTAATACAAGCTGAGGGGGATGAACACACGGAAGCCTTCGTTTATCTTAAAGAGGTGGCCCACCCGACATGCTAGCAGGTGGCTCAGCGCAGGGCGCAACGCGCCCGCTCTGGAGCAGCCGGTTCGAATCCTGGCCCCATCACTCACTAGCTGGGAGCCTCAGGCCGGGCAGGCGCCCCCACGTTCCTTTCCTCAGCAAATGAGGATGAAGTGAAAGAACTGAATGAAGATGATGATAGTGTCCACCTCACAGAGGTGCTGAGAGGCCGAAGTGAGAGAATAGGAGAAAATCACTGAAGACAGGGCCCGGCACACAGTCGGTGGCACTATTCCTGTCCATCCTGAGAGAACAGGTCATATAGGCATAAAGATTAATGACAGCTGGTGGACCAACTAAAGCGTCTCCGCCACGAAAGCAGGACCCCAAACCTTGGAATCCACACTGTGCAGCGGCATTCTAGATGGACAGAGGTGCGGCCCTGCAGCCTCCGGAGCAGAGAGCAAACCCCCGGACCCATAGGTCCACCTCCAGGCCCTGGGAGCCTCCCCAGAGCGCTGCCCCACAGCGCAGACTGCCCCTCGCTCGGCGGACTTCGCAAGGTAGACACTGAGGCCGAGCAGCTCCGCTTTGGTACTCGCTCATGTATGAGTCTGAGGCAAAGTAATTCATCACACTCCTGGTTAGTTACTAGAGATTCAGTTATTGGATGTGCTCAGTAAATAACTAACTTGGGAGATATTGCTATGTACCAAAAGCATCCGAATGCTGCTTTCTAAAATAAACATGAAAGTGGGACAGAAGCTAATGTTTCAAGCAGAGTCATGAATAAGCCTCCCTTTGCAGTACAACTAAGTAAGTAAACAGGCTATTTTGGAACTAAGAAAATGTTCCTGTCACGGGCTACAGTTGGTTATGAACCCATACACTCTAGGGTGGGATGTGGGAGGACGGGTCAGCAGGCCTGGATTAGTCCTTAATTAAATAGCTAATGATGACTAGTCACTCCAATTTTAACAATCTTGACACACGTTGTTCTAACCCCCTGGCATTTATATTGCAGTAAATTTTATGTCTTCTATCCTCCCAACTAGACCCAGCTCTTGAGGTCAGGCTTTGTATCCCTAAGGACTCAATATTTCCTAGCATGTAACAGGAGCACAAAAGATATTTGTTGAGTATATAAATGGATGAATATACAGTTTTTATTGGTCCTGTTTTGAGTACTAGCTTTCTTTGAAACAATGAGTTTTTCACCAGAGAAGGGTTTCAAAGTCTTACAGAGTTGGGGCTTCCCTGGTGGCGCAGTGGTTGAGAATCTGCCTGCTAATGCAGGGGACACGGGTTCGAGCCCTGGTCTGGGAGGACCCCACGTGCCACAGAGCAACTAGGCCCGTGAGCCACAACTACTGAGCCTGCGTGTCTGGAGCCTGTGCTCCGCAACAAGAGAGGCCGCGACAGTGAGAGGCCCACGCACCGCGATGAAGAGTGGCCCCTGCTCGCCACAACTAGAGAAAGCCCTCGCACAGAAACGAAGACCCAACACAGCAAAAACAAATACATTAATTAATAAACTCCTACCCCCAACATCTTAAAAAAAAAAAATCTTACAGAGTTGATGATCAGCAGTGCTTTCTTCAACGATGCACAGTGATCTTCATGTCTAAATAACTTTGTGATAATGTTTTCCTTGCGAAATTGATTTCTAAAGTTGATGCTACAAGAGAATTAAGAGAAAAACAGGAATAAGATTATATTCTTGAACTTTGTTCTTAATGCAAAAAAAACAAAACAAAAAAAACACCACCCTAAGAACAACTATAATAGTGCTTTATTTCTGGATGGCTCCTTTCCCTGAAAGTGTCATGTGCTTGTGAGGGCCCATCTGTCACTCAGTTAACGTGGTACCTAGTAAGGGAGCTGGCATGCATGCAATTCCCATAGGCACCAATCAGCTTTGCTGGGCCATCACCCACCTCTTCCCGTGCCGACTAGCTGTGGCCAGCCCTCTTGGCGATCTGTGCCTTTGGTCTCAAAAAGGACCAGGAAAGACGCCTCGATCACTGCTGAGACAAACAGCTCCCTGTACAGGCAGCGTGCTGTAGCCCACTCGCCAACATGCTAACTGAGGGCACACATTTCCAGTGTTGAAGCAGTGAGGATGTCAACCTTCACAACCTCTCCCTCCCTGTTGACAACGGCCATGACCACCTCTATTATCAGACCCATCTCCCTTTCTTGCCTCTTGCTTTCATCCCCTGAGCTCAGGGCCAGCAGTCTGCATGTACCCTTGAAGGCCCATGATCATCCATCCACTCTGGAGATCAAAGCCAACTTCACCAGGGACTCTGATCAGAAAGGGGGCTGGAGAATCTCCTAACAATATACACTTGTTGGCCGCCCTTTTCAGTGTTCAATTAGACAGTTTGACATTTTCCACTAAACAAAGAATGATCGTGAATCATACTGGCTCTGAACAACTCTCAAATTGTTTAGGGGAGCTTACTGCTGCATCTGTACAGCCGTCTTAGCTTTTACCAGTTGTGTGAGAACATATAAACACACACACCCTTACCACCACTTTTAAGAAACATATAAAGTGGCAGAGGGCTTCCCTGGTGGCGCAGTGGTTGAGAGTCCGCCTGCCAATGTGGGGGACACGGGTTCGTGCCCTGGTCTGGGAAGATCCCACATGCCGCGGGGCGGCTGGGCCCGTGAGCCATGGCCGCTGAGCCTGCGTGTCCGGCGCCTGCGCTCTGCAACGGGAGAGGCCACAACAGTGAGAGGCCCGTGTACCGCCAAAAAAAAAAAAAAAAAAAAGTCTCATGGCATTGCAAAATGTCTCCTGGGGGGCCAAGATTGTCCCCAGTTGAGAACCACTGTTTTAAAGTAAAGAAAATTCACAGGTTAATTCCTACAGTCCTGGACAAGGTGCTGTGAGGCAAGAAAATTGTAAAGAAAACAAGTAATTTCACTTAAGAAATGAACTCACAGAGCCGCATCCCAGAGATGCAATGTGTGGGGAGTGCAGTGGGTTCCGAATACCTGGAAGGCTGGTGACCAGGGCAGTTCATTAAATATTCATAAATTCCCCAAGACAGGGGATAGGACCCAGCAAAACGGGAATTAACTCTGTGGTACATTTTTCTTTACAAGAGAGCACAGCGCTTTCGATGAACGTGCTGAGGTTATAAAGTCTGTTTTTTCTTTAAGATTTACATAGGGTGGTCAGTACAGGGTACACATCAAGATAAAATAGTTCTTAGAGGGAAAGCCTAAATTCGAAAATGTCATATTATTATTTTTTTATGTTTTGGGCCACCACCGCCCACCACAATTTATGTGCTAAATATAAATCTGAGGTTATAATAGACATTAGAATGAAAACAAAAATAATGGCACTCAAGGCAAATAATCCACAATATTTGCACCATGCAGAGAGCGGTTGGAAAACAAGTTAACATACATTGCTCTTTTCCATATGATATTTAACAAATATGTGTTTGTACACAATTTTACAAGACTATACTTAGTGCTCAGAGAGTGATGTTGGCAGGGTCGGTGTGTGTACTGAGGGTATTCGGGCTCCGTTTCTTGCGTCCGTGACTCACTCACCCTATGACCTAGTGAAGACCCCATATAGTCTTACTTTTTCATCTAGAAATTGGAATAATAATTATACTTACCTTATAGTTTAAGGCAGTTTTAAATAAGAAAAATATATGGAAAATAATTTATAAGCTATATGTTATCATGCAAAAGTTGGTAATTATTCAAAGAAGACTAATTTGTCATTCAATAAATGAAGAAAAAGTAATTCAGATATTCTCTAACCTTTTACATATTATGACACATATAACCAAAATTTAGTTTAGTTTAGTTTTTTTTTTACATACCTATTTCTTTTCATCAGGGGAATTTTACTACCAGCTTCCAATAACTGAGGCTCATAAAATGATGTTAAAAATTGCTTCCAATTGACTTTAGTGGTGGTTTTAAGTCCAAATCTGGATTTTAAAAAAAACAAAAATAGTATTTTAAACATTTTTTCTATAACGCTGCATGGATTAGATACTTAATATTGAATTGAAAATGGAAGCAGTGAATTTATATGAAGTTTCATATCTAAGGTAAACAAAATAATTTAGTAAAATAATACTACAAATTGATTTTTTAAAAGCAAGGAAAAACCAAACTGATTAATATATCTCCATGTCTTTATATTCTGTTAGCAGTAGCATACACTGAAGGAAGAAACAAAGGGATTTGATTAAAATTCTAACGTACATGAAATAATTCTTTCAAATTCATTATTTGAAGAGCTCAGTTAGAGTGGTAGGCAGAATAAAGGCCCCAAGGTGTTCACGCTCTAAGTCCAGAAAATAGAGAAATAAGAGAGAAGATTTCTGGAGAAAAGCTTTAGATATGCTTGGGTGAGCCCCAAGCCCAGCGCAAGGTAGGATGGATGATGTGTACCCCTCACCTCAAGCCTTGTGGAGAGAACTGCTCTACTTGGGAG
>NW_020172451.1:5485862-5526756 GCF_003031525.2 Neophocaena asiaeorientalis asiaeorientalis | reverse complement strand
TCCCTCATAGAACAGAAACCTTGCAGATGAGAGCCGAACTGCTGAGCCATTGACCGAAAATAGGGGCGGGGGCAGGTGGGGAGGTGTTGGCAAGACTGCTGGCTGACTCTCAGTCATCGGGGAAATCATGCAGAGGGTCTCGTGTGAATCTGATGTGGGCCACAAGCGAGAGAGTGAGCGTGAGCGTAAGCACACACAGACACACAGGGTCATCTAGGTCCTGCCCGAGAAGGCCACCTGGAAGAATGAACAGACCTTAATAAAGAAGGTTTTCCCTCCCTGTTTCCAGGTTCCCAGGGGCTGAGGAGGGAATAAGCGATCAGCTGAGATGGAGGTGCATTCGCCTTCAAAAATCTGTGGATGTGACAGCGAGCGTGAAGCCCAGAGACACAATAAAGACTCTCATGAAAGGAAACACCTTCAGACAGACACCTGTTAGGGCCAGAAAGTGCAGTTTCCAGCTCACAGCAGAGCCAGTCCAATAGGAACCTTCCTCTCCCTGCTCTTTCTCTCCTTCCTCTGGGCATTCCAGGTGTGGAGGAGTCAGAACCCGCGTTTGCAACATGAGGAAGGAAGAGAAGTGCAAAGCGGAGATGGGGAGAAGAAGCCATCTGTGTCCCCTTTATTCTTGCCTGCAACAGACCCTAACTGGGTAGGGAACACAATTCACATTTAAATCAAGTCTACAGCTTTGACCATAATGTGAAACGGGCTATTGCAATTACTAAGCTGAGGCTCTTTGTGTGATCGGAAACAAACCAAAAAACTCAAAGTCTGCTCATGCTTTCATCCAAGGGAAGAAGAACTAATCCAGCTGAGAAAATTTAAAGGGACAGTGGGCAAGAAAATTAAGTTGCCTTAAGATTACAGTCCATGAGTCTTGCCAACTCAACTGAGGTTACATTTGCACGCATCCGTCCGTCCATCCATTCATCCATCCATGTATGGTGCCAAGCCACCATCTTTCCTCACTTGAATTACTGCTATAGTCTCCTAACTGGTTTCCTTGTACTTACTCTTGCCTTCCACCAATATATTAATATTTTCATACTTTAACCAGCCTGCACTTTTTGAAATGCATATGTGATCAGATTACTCTCTTGCTTAAAATCTTTCCACGCCTCCCCACGGCTCTTAGGATGAGAATTAAAATCCTTCGGTAACGTACAGCTTGCACAGTTTGACCCTGCTCACATCTCCAGCCTCATCCCATATCGCGCTGCCCCTTGCTCTCTTGGCTACGGCCATGCTGGTCCTTTGGTTCTTCAAAAGGCCTGTGCTCTTCCTCGCCTCAGGCCTGTATGCTTGTTGCTGCCTTTGCCAGTTGCCATTCTCCCCACTACCTACCTCCCCCACTTTAGGTGGTTAATTCCACTCCTCTTTCAAGTCTCAACTTAATCATTACTTTCTCCAGGAAGCCTTCCCTGATTTCCCGAACCAGGTGCTATTTGCCCCACTGCACTAGGTCTCTATCCTTTATAGTATTTATCCCTACGCAAGTATTAATATCGTACGCAGTCAACACTTGTACAGCGCTTTACGATTATGGCTACAGCAGCTAATGCTTGATTGGTTATTACTTCTACTTCTGCTATTAGCACCATGTATGTGGTCATGAGGAAGAGAGAGAATTGACTGACTAATTGATTTCATTACACGCACATGGCAACATATAATAAGTAGATTGTGACGGTGGTTTAATTCACTGCTGTTCGCATACAAAACAAAGTTTCATCTTTCATACTCAATCTTGCCTCCCCAAACTTTGCCCACTATGTTGATATAGTTTGTTGATGCTGTATGTTTTCACCTTAAGTTTCAGCAAGTTAAAAATTAATTTTCTATATTGGAAACACTGTGGCTACTATTAAAATGAGAATCAGCTGCATACATTATGTTTAGGAAATTACCTTGCTCTTTGGTAAAAATATCAAATTAGATCTTCACTACATACTATATACTAAAATAAACTCAAAAGAGATCAAAAAGTTAAATGTAAAAGCTAGGACCACTGAAAAATGAAAAAAAAAATCTAGGCATATATTCATCTGGTATTTGAATGAGAATGGAATTTTAAGCAAAATTTAAGAAATCACAAACTTACTTAATTACATCAAAATAAAAAATTTCTGTATACCAGAAATATTAAAACAAAGTTTAAGAGCCAAACAACAGACTTATAAAGTTACCTATCATAATTATGCATGACAAATTATTAGTATTCTTGAAACACAAAGTACTTATACAAATTAATATGAAAATATTAACTTCTTTCAGTAATGGTGGAATAAGAGCCTATTGGACCAATCCTCTTACAGATAATAACAAACTCTGGGCATAATATCAAAAGAAGCCACCTAGGGCTTCCCTGGTGGTGCAGTGGTTGGGAGTCTGCCTGCTGATGCAGGGGACACGGGTTCGCGCCCCGGTCCGGGAAGATCCCACATGTCGCGAAGCCGCTGTGCCCGTGAGCCATGGCTGCTGTGCCTGCGTGTCCGGAGCCTGTGCTCCGCAACGGGAGAGGCCACAACAGTGAGAGGCCAGCGTACCCCCCCCCAAAAAAAAACAGTAGCTACCTAAAAGCACTATAGAGTGAACAGAAGTGGGCAAACTCTGGTGGGAAATCTATACTGAGAGGAGCTGAGTTGTGAGGAGTATTTTCAGCGCATCTAGCCCAGGGACAGGCACTGCAGCATGAGGGGTGGCACAGGCACCAGTACAAAAAAAAAAAAAGTGGCCTTTACAGCCTGGAAAACTAGAAGACCAAACCCAGGTAAATCATAAACCTAGAGAGAAAGAGGAAATCCTGGAAGAGAAAGAGCCAGAGAGGGGTCCCCAAATTCTGTCCCACCACATTTCTGGCTGGTTCCTGAATCTCACATGATCAGAACCTACTCAAAATAGCTTAGCTAAACACAAAAGATCTGAATTAAGATCAGAACTGCCACCCAAGAAACAGAATATGCAGCTTGAGTTCAAACAAGATAAGTACGCACTAAAACAAAAGAAACAACATTCATTGAAACAGTAATTATAACAATTTGCAGTCTCCACGATTTAACATTCAAAATTTCCAGGACAGAATCTAGAAGTACAGGAATACAAAAAACCAGGAAAACGGAACATTAGTAAGGAGAAAATAAAGTCAACTGAGAGGAATCCCAAATAACCCAAATGTTGGTATCATCAGACAAGGGTTTTAACATCAATGAAACAAATGAAAACATGCCTGAAATGACTCAAAAGATAGGAAATCTCTGGGCTTCCCTGGTGGCACAGTGGTTGAGAGTCCACCTGCCTAAACAAAAAAAAAAAAAAAAAAAGGAAATCTCAATAGAGAAATGGACATAATAAAAAGAACTAAATGGAAATTTTAGAATGATAAAAATACTATATAAAAATTTTTTAATGACTTGACAGAATTAAGAAAAGAATGGAGAGGATAAAGGGGAGAATGAGTGAACTTAAATACAAATCAACCAAAACCACCCAATACAACACAGAATACACATATATTTATAAAATGAATAGAGTCTCAAAGACATAATATAAGACAGTCTTACATACATGTAATTGCAGTCACAGAAGGAGAGAAGAGAAGGAATAGGGCAGAAAAAACACTAATACTTGAAGACATAAAAATGACAATTTCCCCCAAATTTAATTGATATACATTTACAGATTTAAGATGTTCAGCAAACACCAAGCAGTATATCCACGGAAAAGGCCAGGCCAAAGCACGTCACAGTTAACAAAGCTGAAAGACAAATTCAAAGGGTAAATCTTGAATGCAACAAGAGAAAAATTACTTACTACATACAGGAGGACAGAGATTTAATAAATGACTTTTCATCCAAAACACTGGAAGCCCAAAGGAGTGGAACATCATAATAAAGTGCTGAAAGAAAGAACAGTTACCCAAGAGTTTTCCATCTAAGAAAATATCAGTCAAAAACGAAGGAGAAATAAACATATTCCTAAATAAAACTAAGGGAATCCATCTTTAGTACACCTATACCTCAACAAAAGGAAGTTCTTCAGGCTGAAGGAAAATGACAGCAGATGGGGATCATGGCTCCTCAGAAAGGAATTAAAAGAGGGTTAGAAATAGTAAATATCTGAAAAATTTTTAAAGGCTATTTTTTTGCTCTTATTTGTTTATGGCTATTTAAAGCAAAAAAAAAGAAAGAAAGAAAGAAAAAGAAAAACCCACATTATTTTGTGGGGTTTATAACATAGGCAGATATAATACATATATTATCCATAGTACAAAGGACACGGGGGGCAGGATATAGACCTACGTGTTACATGGGTTCTATATTTTATGTGAAGTGGCACAGTATTAACTGTATGTAGACTGGGAACACTTAAAATGTATATTATAGTCCACAGAACAACCATTAAAAATTATGCAAAGAGGGCTTCCCTGGTGGCGCAGTGGTTGGGAGTCCGCCTGCTGATGCAGGGGACACGGGTTCGTGCCCCGGTCCGGGAAGATCCCACATGCCGCGGAGAGGCTGGGCCCGTGAGCCATGGCCGCTGAGCCTGCGCGTCCGGAGCCTGTGTTCCGCAACGGGAGAGGCCACAACAGTGAGAGGCCCGCGTACCGCAAAAAAAAAAAAAAAAAAAAAAAAAAAAATTATGCAAAGAAGTATATCTACAAAGACTTTAATAAAATTAAAATTAAATTCTAAAAACGGTTTCAAATAACCTAAAAAGAAGGCCAGAAAAAATAAACAAAAAGCAAAAGGAGAAAAAAGTGGGAAATCTAAATCCAAACATATTAATAACTATTTAAAATAATAATGGACTAAATGCTTTAATTAAAAGATAGACATTATCAGAATAGATTTTTAAAAAGCAAGATGCAAATTTATGCTGTCATAAAAGAGATACATTTAACTTAAAGACACAGATAGGGTAATATTGGGGTGGCCAAAATGTTCGTTCGGGTTTTTCCATACCATCTTACAGAAAAAAACCTGAACGAACTTTTTGGCCAACCCAAATATAAAGAGGATACTAACTTAAGCCATGTGATCAAGGTCAACATCAATGGTGACAAGTCATACTGATACTATGTACCCTTGACATGATGTAATGAGAATGGTATTTGACCTCCATGGTCTTCTTCCCATTACCCTAATCAGTCAAATCCCAACTGAGGGACATTCTATAAAATATCTGACCAGTAATCCTCAAAACTGGCAAGGTCATCAAAACAACAAGGAAAACCTAAGAAACTGTGAGGACCAAGAGGAGGCTAAGGACATGTGACTACTGAATGTAATGGGGTATCCTAGACAGTAACACGGAACAGAACAAAGAACATTAGGGGGAAATTGAGGAAATATGAATCAAGTATGGATTTCAGTTAAAATAATGTATCAATGTTAGTTCATTAATTGTAAAAAAATGTACCATACCAATGTAAGATGTTAATAAGGAAAACTGGGTGTGGGATATACTGAAACTCTCTGTACTATCTTTGCAATAATTTTGTAAATGTAAAACTGTTCTAAAATAAAAAAGTTACTTTTGGGGCTTCCCTGGTGGCGCAGTGGTTGAGAGTCCGCCTGCCGATGCGGGGGACACTGGTTCGTGCCCCAGTCCAGGAAGATCCCACGTGCCGCGCAGCGGCTGGGCCCGTGAGCCATGGCCGCTGAGCCTGCACGTCCGGAGCCTGTGCTCCGCAAAGGGAGAGGACACAACAGTGAGAGGCCCGCATACCGCAAAAAAAAAAGTTAATTTCAAAGGTTTTTTTAATAATATAAAAAATGCTCCTGTTATAATATTCTGTGAGAAAACAGAACATATTTTATACCTCATATGGTCTCGACTATGTTAAGCATGTATGGAGTATGTGTACATGTACACACATTAAAATTCTAGAAGGAAATATACCAAAATATGAATAGTGGCCATCTCTGGCTATTACAATTACAGGTAACTTTTTCAATGGTTTCCCCTATTTTCTAGTTTGAGCCGGTACAGTTTTTATAATCAACATGAATAAA
The DNA here is from genome assembly GCF_003031525.2 of Neophocaena asiaeorientalis asiaeorientalis. NCBI lineage: Eukaryota > Metazoa > Chordata > Mammalia > Artiodactyla > Phocoenidae > Neophocaena > Neophocaena asiaeorientalis. The sequence continues at coordinate 5,520,739 of NW_020172451.1, read as the reverse complement.
CACAATTTTCAAAAAATAGCATCAGCACATAATTTTGCTAGAAATCACACGAGTAACCGTTATTAACCCAAGTTACGAAGATGGATAGTGCTGATTTCTTTAATTCTTAAAAATCCCCAGGGGCTCCTTTTATTGCCTCAGGCAGCTATCCCTCTGGATTCTGATGTTGGGAGTCCAACATCATTCCCAATCCATGTTTCCCATCCCATGAATCCAGCTAGAGACTTACAGCAGCTTGTGACCCCATCTATGGGGAAGGGAGAAGCAACATATAAATTTGTCATCAAAGGCCCAAGTTCCTGTTGGGAAACTTTCTCTTATAGCTACAGCATGGGAGTAATTACCATAATAAGCCAGAGTGAAATCAGGGTGTTTCAAACCACTGGGATTTCTGGCACTAGCTAACTGACCACAGGGTCTTTAGGAAAGACTAAGGCCCTGCCTGATATATACAGAATATACAGAAAATTCTAGGCTGATGGACAGAAGCCTGACTTGAGTCATTACACTGGGAATTCGTGGCCTCTTGCCCGGGTCACAGACCTAAACCAATTCACACACCCAGAGACCTTTAACTGAGAGGGACTCTGCAACCTAGCCATGGGCATATACTGAGAATTTTCCTTCAAACCTTGCCCAAAGGGCCCAAGGAATATTCATTCAAACTTTGCCCAGAAGGTCCTTCAGCCATTTACCAAGGTGACTATGCATTAAGGGAAGGAAAATACCTTAGCCTTTCAGGGTTATTAGATCATCCCTCCTTACTAATGATAATTTCTGGAGAAGCAAAATGCCAGCATGGTGTGTTCGTCCAGAGTGGAGGCTTATGGAGGTGATAGATGGAGCCCAAGTCCATTCACAATGGGTCCAGTAGGATTACAAGCTCATCCCATGGCTACTTCTCCAGGCTCAGAATATATAATGGGAATAAATAACCTTAGCCACTGCAGAATCCTCACGCTGATTCTCTGTTCTGTGAAATAAGGGCTATGATGGTAGAAAGGGCCATGTAGAAGACCCAACCCTTTATAAGAGAGTCAACAAAAAGTAATACCACTTCCCTGGGGTAAATGTACAGATTGGCACCACCATCAAAGAATAGAAAGATGAGGGGTGGGAGAAGGACTGATTTCTACCATATTCCCATTTAAATCACCTGTCCACCGATGCAAAAGCTACTTGGGTATTAGAAACTGATTAGACTGGGACTTCCCTGGCAGTCCAGTGGTTAAGACTCTGCGCTTCCACTGCAGGGTGCACGGGTTCGATCCCTGGTTGGGGAACTAAGACCCTGCATGCTGTTTGGGGCAGCCAAAAAAAAAAAAAAAAAAGTAAAATACTTTAAAAAATAAATAAAGCAAGAAGCTGACTGGATTACTGCAAATTTAATCAGGTGATGACGCCAATCACACATGCAAATCAACATACCCCCTGGCATCTGGTATGCAGCTATAGATATAGAAAATGCTAACTTTTAAATTACCATCAGTAAAGTTTCCCTTTACCTGGCAGGGAGATCAGTATACCTTGACAATATTATTTCAAGGTTGTGTCAACTCACCTGCTTTCTGCCATAATATAATATGAAGGAACTCTATCAAACCTTGCCCAGAGGGTCCTGCAGTTAACCATCACACTGGCCCATGACTTTATTAACAGGACCTAGTAAGAGGGAAGTAACAAGTATCCCAGAGGCCCTCAGAGCGGGAGGAGATAAACCCCATGCAAGTTTAGGAGTCTGCCATTCCGGTGAAGGGTCTAGGGATCCAGAGGCCTGAGGCATGTTGGACTCGTCCCTCTAAAGTGAAAAACAAGTTGTTGTACCTGTAGCACCCATCACAAAGAAAGAGGCGCATGCTTGAAAGACGTCTGGATGCTGAAGACAACTTTGTCCTGCTATTCTGATCCATTTTCGGGTAACCCACAAGGTTGCCAGTTTTGAGTGGCACATAGAGCAGGAAAAAGCAGTTGCAGAAGGCCCAGGCGACAGGGTAAACTGCTGTCTCAGTTGGACCCACAACAGTAAATGTTAATGAGAGTGTCTACGGCAGACAGATGCTGTGTGGACCCTAGAGCAAGCCCAGGTAGGAGAACCACTGCACACATTCCTAGAGCTTTGCCATAAGGCTCTGTCCTCTTCTGCCCTTGGCCTCTGCTGCTGAGCTCTGGTATTCACGGTGAAGGCCTGGTCACGTGACAAAGTGATCGTGAGACTCGCCCTGCCCAGAAGAGCAGGTGTTATTGGATCTGCTGAGTCATACCATGAGATGTGTGTAGCAGCAGCCCACGTTAAGTGGGAGAGGCATAGGTGAGGCCAGGCCCGAGCACGTCTGGAAGGTGGAGGCGGAGTCTGCGTGAACAGGTGCCAGACCCCCATGGAGCCTTCTCACGCTGCTCATTGACCCCTCAACCCACACCCGCGGCTTCACGGGCAGGTCCACGGGTTAAAAGAGGAAAGGCATGGGCGTGGTTAGTAGACAGGAGCGGGCAACGTGCTGCCAGCAGCCTCGAGTGGAGCGCTACAGCACTCAGCCCCACTCAGGGGCGGCCCTGGAAGATGGTAGGCATAACTCCACATACACCTAACTGCCTACTCTGGAAGGATGAATTTATGTATTGATTCATGGGCAGTGACTGATGGGCTAGCTGACTGCTCAGGGACTCAAAATGAGTGAGACTGGAATACTGGTGACAGTGACACCTAGAAAAGAGGTATCTGATGGACTCGAGAAAATCAGCACAGCTTATAAAGGTATTGATGTCCCAGGTAAGTGCCCACTGGAAGGCATCCCGGTTGGGTCATCAGGAGGAAAGCCGACCTGCCCGGGGGATGCCAGTCAGTCACTCTCCCCAGGGAACCTGGTGCTGTCCATGGTCTTCCAGATGAGGCTGTGCATTGGTGTGAAAATACAGACTCGTCATCACTAAAGCTGAGCTGGCTGCTGCCGAGCCCCCCAGGCCCCTTCCTCCAGGGGAGCTTTCCACCATCTGGTAGGGATTACCCTGGACCTCCTTCGTCATGGAGGGGGCAGTGATTTGTCTTCACAAGATACACATTCCAGATACAAATGTCCATTCCCTGCCTGAAATGCTTCCATCGTTACCAGCGTTTGCGGACCTCCAAAATGCTTTACCCATCACCATCATGTCCCATGCAGCACAGCACTTACCAAGGGACTCATTTGATGGTGGTGAAGGTGTGGCAATAGTCTTAGACATACAGAACTCACCTGTCTTACACATACCCCATCACCAGAACAGACGTGAAAGAATGGCTGGGCACCTTGTTGATGACTCAGCTACAGAGCCAGCTGAGAGAAAAATACCCTAAATTCCCTGTGGGGTAAGGGCGCTGTTCTGCGGGATGCATTACATACCCTAAGGCAGCTGTGGCAGCCCCACCAAGAGACGACAACCAAGGGCTGAGACCCTGTGAAGACGGCTGGGTACCCTACCAGGTGAGTGATGCTGTCCAGCAAAGATGCTGGCAGAGAAATTAAGAATGGATGATGGATGAAGGAGGCTATAATTATCGATTTAGATCTCATGACCAGTTACAATAATGCAAATTTTAGCAGCTCTTTTGTGTGTTGTTTTTGTTTTCCTATTCCCACCCCACCCCCTGCCTTATTTTTTAAAAAGCGCTGATTACAGCTAACATTTTAGATTTCATGTGGGAGACATGACTTTAAGTAGCTCCTGTTTGGGGGATACACGGTTTTCATTCCTACAAAGGACAAGGGTTTTCATCCCTCCAAGGTTTCTAAGGCTCAGAATGGTAAACGGTACCTGATATTTTTCGTTTGTCCATCCAGGTCCATTCTCCACCCTCCTCTACTCTGCACAGTACCCTGGTGGGTTGCTTCAACTGGCCTCTCGTGCCCCTGGCTTTCAGATGGGTTGGCCAGTGGGAGGTGCCAGCAGGAGATTGGAAGGTGAGAGGAGAGAGAAGGTGGGCTAGTTATCCCCCCAGCCCCTCCCCGCTGGGCTGCAGCATGGCTGTGGCCACACTCTCCTGCCGAAGGCCTTATCTGCTCTTGGGTGGCTCTCTCCTTAGGTCACCCTCTGGCTCCTCTCACTAACTTCTCCCTCTCTTGCCCCTTCAGGCCTAGGAGAGATAAATGCTTCTCCATCTACTGATTTCACTTGGTCCTGCGCTCACCAGGGTAAAAGATCCTTCAATAAACTCAGATGCCATCTGCTTTCTGCCTGGACCCTGCCCAATGCATGTCCAGACACAGAAGACCACAGCTGAATAGGGACCAGCTCCCTCACCCCAAAATCTCTTAGTGCCGCCCGCCTTGAGTCACACCCTCCCCCAGCCCAGTCCTGGCAATCAGTGATCTCTCCTTCATTCCCATTGTTTTGCCTTTTCTAGAATGTCATATAAATAGAAGAAATCCTAGACACACGACTTAAAAAGGTTTGGGCAATAAATGAAAATATACCCTGGGGTATTGCTTCTACACTTCATATAATTTGGGCTAAATGGCTTATTTTTGGTTTGCATAGCTTCTGCCAGGCTACTAATGTCCCCAGCGTGGATGGGAAAATTCTCACCAGGAGATGCTTCTGAGTGGGGACCTGCTCACATGATGGATGGATGAAGCCCAGTCTCCGGTGAACATGCAAGTCACAGCATTTATTTCATCCTCTCAACTCTCCCAAAACCTCATTCTTCATATTTAAACACTGGCTTTGTTTCTAATAGATCTATTTTATATGAAAAACACAGCATCTTAGTAATAAAGGTCAAGTTATCTGTTTAATTAAAGCCTACCATTACATTAAAATACATATATATATATATATATATATATATATATATATGGAAAATAGCTTTTAACGTCCCTAAAATATTATTTGGATCAAGATTTTATGCCTCATTACCAAGCTGTTAGGGTTTTTAACTTAGGTCCTAGATCTTGAGTATTTAAAAAATAAACTCAAAATGACGCCCATTTTTTTTCTTTCCATTCTTAAATTTGTTAGAAGAATAATTTCTCAAATCATTTTATTGGGCATGAGAGTTTAGATTTTATTTTACTTCCTCCTTTATTCTTTTCTGTATTGTTTGCCTTAAAGAAAGGATGAGTTTTCACATTTTATTTCTCAAATTAAAACGCAGTAAAAGGGGCTTTTTTGTGTGTGCGCACTTTTATGAGTTTTAACACATGTGTAGAGTTTAACACATGTAACCATCACCACACGCAAAATCCAGGACAGCTTCATCACCCACAGCCTCCCTCCTACTGCCCCTCAGGACTCAGGCCCTGCCCCACCCTTAGTCCCAGAAACCACTGATCTCTGCTCCGTCCCCATTGTTTTGCCTTTTGCCAACTCTCATACAAATAGAATCCTACAGTAGGAACCTCTGAGACCGGGTTCTTTCACTCAGCAGAATGTCTCTGAGATTCATCCATGTTGTAGGTATCAATAGTTCTTTCCTTCCTATTGCTGAGAAATATCCCATCGTATGGACGTACCAGCTTGCTTATCCAGTCACCTGCTGAAGTACATTGGGTTGGTTCCAGCTTGGGGTGATTATGAATTGAGCTATCAACATTCATGTACAGGTTTCTTAGTGAACTCTTAAATCATTGTTTAAATACAAAGATCATAGAGAATTTGCCCAAAACAATCATGGGCACATCTTGGTAAGCTAACAAAAATACTAAACCTAAATTTAGAAGGTGAATTATGGCTTCTTGTGATGCTCTGAGTGCAGAGGTCGAGGGGAGTTACGCTTGTAGCAATACCACGTGTCCCAACTGTGCCACCTTCTTGGGGGGCTTTAGAGGAGAGCAAAGGAAAGAGGAGATCAGCACCACCCCGGGGCCACCCCAGTGCCACTCGCTGCAGGAAACTAGTCCCACCTCTAATTCATTTTTCCTAGGCCATTGCTTTCATGGTAGAGTCCAGCAGATTCTCTCTTCTTAGGAGGTGACATAATTAGTGATAAGTCCTTTACAATCACTATGTAAATTCAAGAAATAGGTGAGATACAAATAACTGTGACAGTGCAGGGAAGCCAGTGTTCTTTCTAAAGATATAACGGAAAATATAAGGGCAGTTGGATGGGCAATTGTAGACAGAACCTTGTACAGAAATGTCCACGAACAAGAGAAATCTAGAATGATGAGATAGAAAATGGAAACACACATTAAACCAAATTAGGGGTAGAATTTAATATGACAAAGTGGACATTAAAAGCAATGAAGGCTTTCCTGGTGGCACAGTGGTTACGAATCCGCCTGCCAGTGCAGGGGACACGGGTTCGAGCCCTGGTCCGGGAAGATCCCACATGCCGCGGAACAACTAAGCCCATGCACCACAACTACTGAGCCTGTGCGCTAGAGCCCGCGAGCCACAACTACTGAGCCCGAGTGCCACAACTACTGAAGTCCATGCGCCTAGAGTCCATGCTGTGCAACAAGAGAAGCCACCCAATGAGAAGCCTGTGCACTGCAATGAAGAGTAGCCCCCGCTCACCGCAACTAGAGAAAAGCCCACACACAGCAACAAAGACCCAAGGCAGCCAAAAATTTAAACAAATAAATAAATTTTTTAAAATAAATAAATAAAAGCAATGGGAGAGGGACTTCCCTGGTGGTGCAGTGGTTAAGAATCCGCCTGCCAATGCAGGGGACATGGGTTCGATCCCTCGTCTGGGAAGGTCCCACATGCCGCAGAGCAACTAAGCCCATGCGCCACAACTACTGAGCCCGTGTGCTGCAACTAGAGACGAAGACCCAACACGGAAAAAAAAAAAAAACGGCACTAGCCAATGGTAACGTGTGGGCTGAAAGTGCTTGTTTGACCCAGGACAATGGGAACACTGATTGGCTTTAGGCTTTACAAGTTTAGAACACATGTTAAAATTTTAAGGATGATCAATATAAGAACAGAAATAAAATATTTAAGTCTCAAGGCAGTGGAGGAAAAAAAAGAGTGATAAGAAAAACTCAGCCGAGCCAAACATGATGGAGAAAAAAGAAAGAACCAAGTAAATCAGAGAGAGTACAAAGTAAAGTGGTGGGGAAAATCCAAATACATCTATTACAACAAACGGAAACAGACTAAACTGGACCATTACAAAGGTAAAGATGTTCATTTTGGAATTTTAAGAATACAGATATATGCTATTTTACAAGAAATACACTGAAACCATGACAATAAAAGAGTGAAAACGAGAGGTTGGGAAAAGAGATACCTGACAAATACTAATCAAAAGAAAAGTGTTATGGGTATTTTAATAGCAGATAAGATAGACTATAAAAGCCAGAGGGATAAAAGGGTAGTGATATAATTACAAAGGGGACAGTTGGCCAGGAAGATATGACAAAGCTTCACTTCCAGATATGTGCGCCAGGAGGCATACCAGATTTATAATTCCTTATATTAGCACTTGGGAGTTCACCCTGCTGTTGCCTCTTGTGCCCTGTTCCACTGGGAATTCTGGGTGGGTGACGTGACAAAGGTCATGACTCAGAAATCCCTGGATCCCTGGCTAGAACACGTGAATACCACCACATCTCTGGCCACCCTCAGCCTCCTAATGCACTCACTCTATGTGCCCATCAGTCTTCACAGCCATTATCCCCTGGCAGCCACTCTGGCCAGGAACTCTTTGTTACTTATTTCTGCATTCTTAGCACCTCCCACAATGGCCAGCATCAGTAGGCAGCCATAAAGTTATAATTTTGAAGACTATGAAGCCAATATGAAGAATGGTATAATATGCATATTCCTACTTAAAAAGCGTGATATAAAACTGTAGGTGCATTTTGATTACAAATATGTAAAAATTATATATGTGGATACAAAGTGGAAGAGAATGTGGAAAAATGAAAACAGTCAATTGGTTATGTAAGGTGGATGGTGACTTTTTGTTTTTGATTTCTATTACTGCTACTACATTACTACTTGTGTCATTTTGAAAATGAAACAAAAAGAAATGGCTATACAACTCTTAGCTATCCAAGCAAGTAATTCCTAAAAGATTTCACTATGTACAGGCAGGAAAATAGAGCTGTTTTCTGAGCCATGGAAATATTTATGCCCTTTGCTCTAGAAGCCATGGTGGTAACACACAGGCGACTCTCTCTGGACACACAGGGTGCTGAGAAGGGAAGGAAGTGCTATGGGAAATGGGTCCAGCTGGTCTAGCTCAGTCCTATTTTTTCCTTCTCGTTCTCTAATGTCCCTCCTTTCTAGGTAACCCCAAGGTGTCCTCCAACTATTCAGAGTTTCACAGGACAATCTTTCCATCAGCCTCAATCCCATGTCCCCTGAGAAAAGGTTCTCTGAGTTACCTGGACAGAAAACCAGGTAAATTAAAGACAGTATTCCTCACCCAAAGTTTGGTCTATATATACCATTTCCAACTAAAAGTAAACAGGAGTCCTTGGAGAAACGGCTGATTCCAGGTCTGAGGCAAGAGGTGTACCAGAAGAGCCTAGAGCATTTCGTTATACCAAGAAATGTTATCAAAGACTACTAGGGTCACACCAGCAGGACTCCGGAGCCAACACAAAAAGCCTCCCAGTGGCCACGACAGAACAAATTGAGTATCAAGGAGAATAATAACTGTAAGGAATTGAAAGGCATCAAATATGTTAACATTCATGAGCTCATAATAACATTTAAGAAAAGTCACTCATTGCTCACTTCTGGAGGATGCTAGGAAACCAATTCATTATTTTGAAAAATAGTAAGTGAAGGGAAAGAACCAAGGAGATCCTACCTTTTCTACACTAACTGTGTCTCATTGTTACCAAATGGTTGGAAAGGGGAAGTTTGCATTACAGAAGTACTCCAAATAATAAAGGAGCAACAGTAGACACAGAGCGTCACCACCTTCCAATCCCTAGTGAACTGATGGATACAGGGGTGATCAACAAGGGCTGCTAACATCACAAGAAGAAAGACAAACAGTCCATACATGCTTGCTACCACCTATGAAGTGTTCTTGCTCCCTAAATTGAACCTGGATCTGTGCATGTATCAATTCAGGGGCAGGGACTGGCGGGGAGGGAGACAGGAGAGCACGTTACATGTCACCGTGGGTTGCAATCAGTCAGATTCAGATTGTAAGAAACTCTACATAACAAACAATCCAGACTTTTTCTACAAATGCATCTTAAGGGGGGAAAATTAACAAATGGAGAGAGACCCTGCAGATTAAAGAAGAATTGTGGCAAATCAATCAACTGCAATGTACAGATTTGATTTGGATCTTGACTCAAATAAGTTATAAAAGAAAATGTGAGACAATCAGTTAAATTTGAACTCTGACTGGATATTTATTAATATTATTGATAATTCTATTAGGTGTGAAACAGTATTTTCACCATGTTTCTAAAAAGAGTTCTTATCGAGAGACAGATCTTTTCAATGAAATATGATGGCTGGTATTTGCTTCAAAAATATCTGAGGTTGGGCTTCCCTGGTGGCGCAGTGGTTGAGAGTCCGCCTGCCGATGCGGGGGACACGGGTTCGTGCCCTGGTCCGGGAAGATCCCACATGCCGCGGAGCGGCTGGGCCCGTGAGCCATGGCCACTGAGCCTGTGCGTTCGGAGCCTGTGCTCCACAGCGGGAGAGGCCACAACAGTGAGGGGCCCGCGTACCGGAGGGGGAAAAAAAAAAAATCTGAGGTTGAGGAAAAATGGGCAGGGATAGGAATGAAATGATTGACCATGAGTGAGTGGGAAGCTGCAGACAGGTAGTGGGAGCATTCGTGGATTCATTACATGAGGCTCTTGGTATAACGAAATGCTCTAGGCTCTTCTGGATTAATGAATTCATTACATTCTTTACTTCTGCATGTGTTTGAAATTTTCAATAGTAAAAAAGTCTAAAACATTCATAAAAAATAAATAAAGCTGTTCCTGATCCTCACAGTTGACGTTTGGGGAAAAAAAATGTCAAGGAAACAACGGGACTCTTACCTTTTCATTAACTGGATGAAAATTCTTCTTGGTAATCGGTATACAAAGGTGTCGAGGACAACCTTTAGGTAATTCAAAGATACGTATCCACGTTTGGACGTGCACTCAGGGCCTTTTCAACCTTTCCACAGGACTTTGAAAGCTGCGGTGAATTAAAATTAGAGTACAGCATTCACAGAAATCAGCGGCACAGAGCTGCTCAACCACTTTATTTTCACCAAAACCTCTTCACATTTTCCTTTCCAAAACTGATCAAAAAGGTTACTATGGCATGTACTGAACTTCAAATGTTTAATTGATGAGCTCAGTACAAAACAGTATCCCCAGTCACAGCTACTCAACTGACAAGGCAGACAAGTTTCTCAGGGAAAAACAGCACATACAATAGCTCTAACTCAAATTTCAGAGCTAAAAATACTTGGTGGATCTGCCAGTTTGATACATCTTTCTTAATATACTTTCAACCCATCCCTACTGTGAGCCCATGCTAGGCTGCTCCTGATTAAGTCAGGTCAATCAAACAAAAAGCTGGTGACATTTTATTAAAAAGAGAAGTAGCTTTGATTGTAAGGGAAATCGTTAGGATTTCATAAACATCGTACACATTGGACATTTCTTTAATTATCCTTTTTTTTGGCAGGGGGGAATTACAAAGAACCAGGGTGAATCAGCTTTGCTTATGGGACTTCTAAAATGCAGTAAAGTAGGTTAACCACTGATTTTTGTATGACTCATAAAAATGCTATGAAGATTGGTTTTATTTCCAAAGGTTTTCCTGCTGTTTATTACTGAGTAATAACAATATTCTTCGATATTTCCAACCCTCTCCACGTTGTCCGAATTCACTTTTTTCCTGCTAACTGGGATACGAAGATAAACAAAAGAAACACCAACTTGGTGTAAAAGGTGACGTTTAAAAAGCTGCTGGAACATGGAAATATATGTACAAGTGTCTCTCCCCACTAAAGGAATAAGAAGCACATTCACTAAGACTTCCTGAAGGTGCACAGGAATATCGGAAATTTAAGGGGAAATCTTGAAAAGAATCTAGAGACTTACAGGGCCTAAGCTTCTTAGAAAGTTGCATAAAATTAACCCAAAATGTGGCTAAATGTGCCCCCCTCTCTCTCTCGGGGAGGTGGGCTGCCTGGGGGAAGCCTCTAGTGGAGGGAACCCAAAGCCAGACATGGAGTCTGGTCTCAGTATATTTATTGGATTAATGAAATCTGCTTTTAATATCTTAATGACATTTAGTCTCCAATCAGGTTTTTTTCAGGAGAGTGTTTTGACATAATCTAGAGCTCTTAGAAGAAAAGCAGGAATGAAACAAAAGTAATGTCTTTGTTTTTCTGTTTTTTTTTTTTTAAGACTTTATTGAATTTGTTACAATATTGCTTCTGTTTCATGTTTTGGTTTTTTGGCCACGGAGGCATGTGGGATCTTAGCTCCCTGACCAGGGATCGAGGGATCTGATCGAGCCTGCACCCCCTCTGCATTGGAAGGCGAAGTCTTTACCACTGGGCCGCCAGGGACGTCCCCAGAAGTAATGTCTTTGCAACACGTAAAACTTTTTAGGAATTTTCATCATTACTGTTTATAATGAAACAAACAAAAAAATGCAAGCAATTCAGCAAAGTATAAAAAAGGACATAAAGATACCGGAAGTCTCACTACCCACAGGTTTTTATATGGTGTTCCAAAAACTCCAACATGATCACATACACATATAATATAATTTTACAAAAATGGGACCACACGACACTTTCAGTTTTGACAAATGCTTTTTTCATTTAACAACATGTCATGAAACTTTTCCCACAAGAACTAGCGTGTACCTGCATCACACTTTTGAAGTGATACATGGCAGCCGTCATGTTACGGATGGACAAGCGAAAGGTACACCCATTTTCCATGTTTAAACACTTGCGTTTTATAAATGTTCCCCTGACCCCCAATCTAAATGAGGCTCCCCTTGTTATTCTCTCTTATAATACCCCGTCCTTTTCTGTCATACCACTCTAGGAAAATGGTAGTTGCGAACGTGTATTTGTTTAACATCTCTCTCCCTGATGTAAGGTCATGCAGCCTCCATGAGAGCCAAGGTTGTGCCCTGTTTTGTTCGCTAATAATTATCTAAAATGAAGCACAGTTCGGCATGCGGTAGGCACTCGATAAATATTTGTTAAAATGGATACACTTTTACCAAAAATGTTCTAAAGAAAGGTTGTAAAATGTAAGGAGCTATCTGGCACATCAGTAAAAAGAGAAACAAAATTTAAATTATAGCTGAAATGCCATTTAATCCGCATCAGACTGGTAAAAATGTACAACTCTAATGATATCAAGAGCTGGTAGGTACATTGGACAACAGGAATTCTCATATGCTCCCGACGGGAGTGTGAATTGGTATTCTGAAAAATAACTGGATACTGCCAATGAAAGCTGAGGAGCATGTTCCCTACAACCTAGCAAGGAATGCTGGGTGTCATTCCCAGAGACACCTTAGCAGGCATGCACCAGGAGATATGGAGCCAACCACTTACGGTGGCATCGTTTGGATGAGCACAAAACAGGGAGCAATCCAATGCCCATCCCTGGGCAGTGCATTATCTGTGCATATATAGCTAATGGAGACTGTACAGCAGTGAAAATGAAAATACAGCTACCTCCATAATATGAGCGGATCTCAACCTAAGCACAAGCAGGATGAAAATAAATGGTTTTACAACTATGCAAACACACTATAGAAAAAGAAACAAACAAACATCAAGCAAAAGACAAAGAACCCAATCTGTAGGAGAACAGGATACAAAAAAAAAAAATATATATATATATATATATCTCACCAGCAAAGCTTTCATACTATAAAAAGGAACTAAATAAGAATATAAATTCATTAAAAGAAAAGCTTGAAGACAAGATGATAAAACAATGAAAGAAAGAAAAAAACAACAAACAATGAAAGAGAGTAGAAGGATATTTCAAAGCTAAGAAAATAGAAAACAAAAACAACATCATTACAGGAACGAATAACAAATTAGAAACAGCAAGAATAAAAGACAAGGCTGAAATTAAAATTAATAGTAAAGGAATGGCTTGGGAATTCCCTGGCAGTCCCGTGGTTAGGACTCAGCACTCTCACTGCCAGGGCCCTGGGTTCCATCTCTGGTCGGGGAATTAAGATCCTGTAAGCCGTAAGGTGTGGTCAAAAAGAAAAAAAAAGAATGGCTTGAAAGATTCCCAATGAAGGCGGATGAAAAGGACAAAAGTATTATGGCATTTTGGGCTTCCCTGGTGGCACAGTGGTTGAGAGTCCGCCTGCTGATGCAGGGGACATGGGTTCGTGCCCCGGTCCGGGAAGATCCCACATGCCGCGGAGCGGCTGGGCCCGTGAGCCATGGCCGCTGAGCCTGCACGTCCGGAGCCTGTGCTCCGCAACGGGAGAGGCCACAACAGTGAGAGGCCCGCGTACTGCAAAAAAAAAAAGTATTATGTCATTTTGAGAGAAGATGATTACTATCAAGGATAGACAAAGATGATCCAATATAAGATAACTGAGGATACCACTGAAGGAAGGAAAGATGGAAGGAAGACAGAAGGGAGGGAGAGAAGGATGCAGGGAGGAGGTTTTAGTGATGTGACACAGGGAAAATTTTCCTGAAGTGAAGAACTAAATCTGTACGTCAAAAGAATATACTCTGTTCCAGGAAACTTTGGCAAAATGCTCCATGCCAAGACAGTCTTCGTTCTGCTTTTTAATTTCAAGGATTAAGAAAAAATAGTTTAGGCATCCTGGTAGAATAAAAAATTATCTACAAGGGGGAAAAAATCAGTCGACCTCAGGATTCTTCTCAAGAACACCCAATGCCAGAAGGCAATGTAGAAAAACAACATTTTGAGGAAAAGAAAGAATGATGGAAGAATTATACCCAGTTACGTTGTTGTTCTAATAAAAAAAAAAGGGAGAGATAGTATGAAAAAACAAAAGGAATAAAGCACCCATGAGCCTTTCTTGAGGGAATTACTTGACAATGAAATCCAGCCAACCAAAGAATAAATCAAAATAAAGAACTCTGAAAGGGATAAGCTGTGGTAGCCCTGGAGTAGAGCGATGTGCATTAAATCCATGTAAATATAAAACGCAGGCAAAACAACTGGGGGAATTACAGTAACAGAACAAAATGTAAATAGTATAAACTCTGACTGAGAACAAAATATAAACAGCAAAAATTGTGAGGTGGGAGGGGCTGGGAAGAAACACAGGAAGTGCCAATCACAAGGAGTTTCATAGCCAGCCTGCGCTGACTGTAATTGAGACATCTTTCAAAACACCATCATTTCTCCAACTCTTCACGGCTTTCTTAATCTCTTTTTTTGTCTCAAAACTCTTTTTGGGACCTGGTATCTCTTGTGGTAAAGAAATATTTATCCAAAGTTCAGAAATATCTGTGGCTTCACTTGAGGACATTATATCACGTGACACACCCGGGGTTCAGACTGGGCCTCAGGACTCTCTGGCGGGGTAACCTGGGGCAGGTCATTCAGCCTCCTCGTGCTCCAGGTTCCTCATCTTGAACCCGGGATGATAATGGTGCTTAACTCCTGGAGTTTCCGTGAGGACTGAACACCTGAGGGGCGCTTACAACACTGCCTGGCACAGAGGCAGCCCCGTAAAAGGGTTAATTATGAGGGTGGTGATGATGTTTTTTTTTTTTTACTTCTGGTAAATTAAAAGAAATTTAAATGAAATATGATTTATTTGTAAAAAGGAGCATGATTCTCTTCCTATAAAATTATTTCTATCTATGTATCCACCCACCCACCTGCCGATGCAGCAATCCTTCTATACATAGAATAAAGACAGGCCTAGAATTATGTTCACCAAATGTTGCCTTTGATTATTTCTGGGTGGTGGATTTTGAATAATTTATTACTTTCTTCTTTATACTTTTCAGAATTGCTTACATTTTTTGGAATGGTCATGTTTTCATAAAAACAATAATTCATTAACAACAACAAGAGAAAACAAGTTTTACCGATTTACCAACAGAATATTCACACGCTCCCCCTCTAACGCCCTTATCAATATTGGCTTCTGTTAATTTTTTCCGCATTGATGATTTTCTACTGGAAATTTTATATTAATAATTTATAAAAGTTCTACATATGTTAGGAACGGTTATTATTTACCTGTCATTTACGTGGCACATGCTTTGCCAAGTTTATCATTTGTTTGTACAAAGTTTTGCTGTACAAATACTTTTTCATTTTAATATAGTCAAATTTATCAGTCTTTTTCTTTATGGCTTTGGGGCTTTACTTCATGCTTAAAAGTCTAAATTTCAAGATTAAAAATTTTCACCTAGATTATTTATTTTGAAATTTAAATAGTGGGGGCCCACCGAATTTATTTTGGTGTGGAAAGTGGAATGTTCCAAGCTTTCTCCCCACGTGGCTGGCTGGCGAATTATCCCAGTAATAATTACTGAAACTTCTCCTCCCTTGTCCCCACCATACTTTACTGGAATGCCTCACATCATATGCTAAATTCACATATCAAGATTGGCCCACTACCCAACTACTGTTTTAAATCAATTTGAATATTCACGGTTGCACCACTGTCATAATGTCTTAATTATTATACCTTTAAAATATTTTATATGTGATAGGATAAGCCCTCTATTGTAACTTTTCAAAAGAAAAAAATATATATATCCACCCAGATGTAGGGCGAGAAGGTGTTAATACTAAATCTTCCAGTCCAAGAGCTAGAAAAGCCCTCTTCGTTTCTCAGATTTTCCTTTATTTTACTCAATAAAGTTGTCTCATGTCGTTATATAAGTCTTAAATTTTTCTTATTACATTTAGTGTGTGAGTAGCACCAAGGAAGTACTTAATGTCTCATCATCGTTACCATCATCCATGCATTGTTGTTATGAGAAGCTGGAGGAGGTCCCAGGGCTTGAGGACGCAGAGGTGGTTCAAAGCAGTTTAGAAATAACGTCTAGACCTAATGGTCTTCCACAGCCATCTACTCTCTCTGTTCACACTTTATATAACCCTGGCACTAGGAGAACGTTCTTACCTCTTGGCGAAAGGTCCTCTCAATTTCATCTAAGGAGCAGTTTTTCCAGATATCTTCAGATGAAACAGGACTGGGGAGGTACTCTCTTTTGGAACTTTTGACTCGTTGGTCCTCCCATGGGACCTCTATTAAGACAAAAGAACTCCAGTTTATGAAGACTTGTCAAACGTACATTTGAACATTAAGTGTTTCCTTTTCATCATCACCTGTCTGGTAAAAATTAAGACTCAAATAAACCAAAAACATGAACTATATAATAAGTGCTGTTGAAATAACTGGACGGACATTTTAGAAAAAAATAAAATTAATCTACTTGCTACCTTATCTAGGCTAAATCTGGATAGAGTAAATATATACTAAACAGACTAATAAAACCATAAAAGTAGTGGAAGAAAATTAAGATGAATATACATAATACATGTAATACATTATCACTGTGTGAAAAGTCCCTTCCAAAGAACACATTAGAGCTAGAAATCATTTAAATAATGGATAGGTCTGACAATATAAATATTTAATTTTTGTTTGTTAAAAAAATACACAAATAACAATGAAAGAAAAACGAGTGGGAAAAACTATTGTTAATATATGTGAGAAATGCAGGTTAATTTGCTCAATATATGAGTAGCTCTTATGAATCAAAAGGATAACATAAATCCCCAATCACACAACAGACTAAGGTTTAAACAGATAATTCACATTTTAAAAGGTTTTTTAAAAAGCCAAGAAATGTATGAAAAACTGCTCAAACTCACTGGTAGTTTAAAAGGTCTAATTAACACAAGTTAATTTTTCCCTACTTGTCAAATAGGCAGGGATTAAGGCAAATGACATTGAAAGAAATCAGTGCTGGCTTGTATACAGGAAACGTGGTCCTTGAATATTCTCAAATCCCCTTCTAGAACTTTACACTAATGGAATAATAGGACAGATGCATATGTGTAAGGATCTGTTCTGTCCTGTTTATAAGAAGGGGAAAAATGGAACAATTTAAATGCCCATTAATAGAAGACTGGTTTTATAAATTATGGTTCATAGACATTAAAAACAAAGGGCCTGTCTAAATCATGAATGCAAAAAATTTTCCTTGATATTGTTTCATGCTTGAAAGAAAGAACAACTAGCAAAATTTAATTTTCATTTTAACACTTATTTTGTGTATTTGCTTATCTATCCATCCATCCATCCATCTATCCATCTATCTATGCACCAGAAACAAAACCTGGGAGGATAATAACCAAAAGAATACAGTGGTAGGATTATAGGGAAGTGTGATTTTGTGTTTTCTGGCCTTTTTGCAACGAGCACTTATTACTTTTATAATAAAAGAGAATAAAACAAATCTAAGATATAGCCATTTTCTTTCTCAAAGTCAACTGCAAAGAATCACAAATGATTTCCCAGATTTATTTCCTAAAATGTCTGCAAATAAGCTCCACTCAAATTAAGCACACTTGTAACTACTCAGCTGCAGTTAAACTGGAATTCTATTGCCTACCTCAAAAAAAAGAAGGAAAAGAAAAGAAAAAAAGTAAGTCTCCCCCCGGTGGACCCCCTCTGGCTACATGATACAATACAAAACCAGCCCTTTAGAACGCAGTCTGGAATTCCGTGGCTTCAGAGGGCCTAGCATTTGAAACATGGGCTCTCAGAGCATAGAAGCTGCGAGAGCCTCACTGAGAGACAAGGGAGCCACGCAGGTATCACTCGGTGAGGCAGGTCTCAGCCCCAGCTTTCTGATGCCTTGGTCCTGCACTTACTCTGCGCTGCTACTCTAATGGGGGCTTAAAGGACACACACAGCACGTCTAGGGAAACCCCCTGGTGCTCCGTAGACAGCACGCCAGAGTGGAGGGCGGAGGCGGGGCCGAGGCGTGAGGCCCGCCCTGGGGGAGCTCACCCCCAGTGCGGGACCTCCTCCGCCGTACCGCTCTAGCTGCTACTGCAGGCTGGCCAACAAACTCGATGAAGCCGCGTCCAGCGACTCCGCTCACGTCACAGTTAGACGAGCTTTCTGTGCATCTGAGTAATTCCTGCCGCCTTCCGATTTCCCCAAAATTTCCTCTGAAGGATTCTAGCTGATTTGAAATGGAGTAGAGAGGAAATCCAAAACTTAAGGGGGCAAGTATGTATTTCACAGGTGCAGCAAAAGGAATTCAGCCCCTAATGTCATTTCTCCATGTGCCCAAAGAGATGGTGCTTTTGACAAGCAAGGTCTTGATGGCGTCTTCAGAACAAAAGTAGCAAAAACAGAAATATGCAAAATTCACAGAAAACAAATATTGTCCCATGTATAGAAAAGTCACAGATAATGGGCTGCTGCAAATGAATGGAGACTCCCTTCTTACAGTACTTAATAAAATAAGCAAAAGAAAAAAATAATAAAAATTAGTAAAAATAGTAAAAATAAATTTATTTATTAGCAAAGCAAATAAATAAATAAATTTACTAGCATAAACTGAAGCAAGAAGAAACTTAATATGGGCAGCCAGAAAGTTCTGCTTCCAGTTATGGTGGATTTGCTCATGTTGAAGCAAACCTCCCAGCAGATAACAATTATAAACTCTAGCCAAAATATGAACAAAAAACTCTCTGAAGGCATTGGAGAGCAAATGACATAAACTGGAGTCAACCCTTGGAAAAGTGGAGTTTCTTGTTATTTGGCCTTTTGCCTGAGGGCAGGCTTCACCTGGAACCTTACGCTAAGTGGCTAGAGTTTAGATATAAACCCAGGATCTTACTGGTTTTAGGAATCAAAAAAAGAGAATTCAGGACTACCACAGCAGCTAGAAAGTAAGGAGGGAAAGCACAAAAAGAAAGGCATAGCAGAGGATCTCCAAAGCCCGTGAATAAGCTCTGCCAAAATCACTGGCTAACACTGGGAACTATGGATGTGTAGAGCAGAAAACAAGAAGCCCAGCTGAGGCTAAAACAGCAGAAAAAAGATCTCACGTGTTGACCCCTCAGGGAAGACAAAGATTAGTCTTCTACTGAAGTAAACTGGCTACTAAAACAAAAACTTAAATTCTTCAGAGGAATGTAACAGACTCCATAGTCTCTACAATGCAAAATTTACTATACCCAGGATAAATTCCAAAATTACTAGACATAGGCAAAAAAAAAAAAAAAAAAATCCCACAGGAAACTATGATCCATATTTTTTTAAAAAGGTAATCAATAAAGACCAAATCCTAAAATGACCTAGATGTTGAAATTAGCAGGTAAAAATTTTAAAGCATTTAAAAATTTTAATTTTTTAAATAACAGTGTTTGAGAATATGAAGGAAAATATACTACTAATGAAATGAACAGATAGGTATTCTCAGAATAATAGAAGCTGAGCAACATATCCTGTATTTTCTTTGTGTGTTTGTTTTTTGGCCACACCACATGGCTTGCCTGTGTTTATAGTGTATGTAAAAGTATGACGTATGACAGCAATATAACAAAGGACAGAAGAATTCAGAAAATGCTGTTTGAAGTCTATAATTCATGTGAATTAGTATAATATTATCTGAAGATAGATTCTGATTAGCTAAAGATGTATAATGGAATAAAAATGCTCAATCAATCCAAATTCCTTAAAATTACACAAACTCTAGAGGAAAAAAGTTGCAGGAAGGGGCTGGTGGATAGAGAAGGAAGGAAAGGAGCATAACACAAAAAGGCACAGATCCCACCTTGGAAGAAAATGTAATTCAAGGCACAAAATTACTTTATAGAACATTTTAATAAGAACACGAATTCATTAAAACAAGAGCTCAACAACAAGATGATAAAACAATAAAATGAGAGCGGAAAACAATATAGTAGGCCAAAGGAAACAACATTATAGAAGTAATTAATAAAGTGGAGATAGCAAAGAGTAGCATAGACTAAAGTGAAAATCAAATTACAGGTATAGCTAAAAGGCCTAAGGTGATCCTTGTGAGTACAAAGGAAAAAGACAAAGAGAATAAAGCACTTCAAGATAATTTAGTCAATAGAGAAGACAAAAACAACTCAACATAAGGGCAGTTTGTATCACTGAAGTTAATCTGAAAAGTGGAACAGAAACTTTATTCAAAGATGTACAGGGCTTCCCTGGTGGCGCAGTGGTTGAGAGTCCGTCGTACCGCAAAAAAAAAAAAAAAAAAAGATGTACAATATTACTAAAAAACAAACAAACAAACGAATCCTTGAAATGAAGAGAGAATTGAATTTTCAGGTTGAAAATATACTGTGTTCTGGAAAATTGATGCAGAAAGCTGAACACCAAGACATTTCCTAGCTAAATTCATTTAGCACCCTGGAGTCAAGTTTTCTCATTTAAAAAAATGGGATAATAATACCCACCTCACAAAACTGTTGAGAGAAATAAAATTAAAACTAAGGTTTAAAAAGTAACTATACAGAGCACAATAAATAGATGTGTTTTAGTGTTATTTTTTTTTTTTTTTTTTTTGTGTGTTACGCGGGCCTCTCACTGCCGCGGCCCCTCCCGCTGCGGAGCACAGGCTCCGGACGCTCAGGCCCAGTGGCCACGGCTCACGGGCCCAGACGCTTCGCGGCATGCGGGATCCTCCCAGACCGGGGCACGAACCCGTGTCCCCTGCATCGGCAGGCGGACTCCCAACCACTACGCCACCAGGGAAGCCCTAGTGTTATTTTTTATGTGACTTGTTTTGTGTCTTACCTGTCCTATTAAAATATATATACATGCACACATACATACAAACGCACACACATAAACACACGCACGCATACTTCTTAAAGTTAGATTATTTTACTTGGCTTTGTACCCAATGAAGGATCTAGTAGTACAGGGACTTGCACAAGAACTAACAAAATGTAAGGGATGAAAGCATCCTTGGAAGGTCATATTGTCTAGTAATTCCCAAAACTTGGAAGGCTTTGAAAAGTAGAGTCCTGGGGTCTGCTCTAAGCTATCTTGGTTAGTGAAACTGAGCTGAAACCTAAGAATTTGTAATTTTTAAGTTTGCTAGTCAGGCAGATCTGGGAATCATGGAAGGTATTAGTACATACTTGCTGCAATGAATTGCACTGAAACCAGACAGTGACAACCCATCTTGAAGGAGCCAGTACACACGTGGTAAACCCCTGAGGCAAGAAACTGCTTGCCTCAAATGACCAAAGGCCTGGAAGGGAGACGCTCCGATTGCATTTTTCATATACCCATCCGCGAGGAACTGGACCCCTGCTCTCTCCAGAACTGTGCAACTCTGGGCATTATGTTCTAGAGGCTGGGATAAAGAATATCAGTAGGAGGAAAGTTTTTCCTTCTCAAGGTTGTATGCCTGCGTGAGCCCAGCCTTACGTGTCCGGTATAACCATACCATCTACTCAACTATTTGCCCTTTTGTATCAAGATTGTTCCCATCGTTAAAGGAGTAACATGTTCATTAACAAAAATTTTTGAAAATACAGAAGTAGCAGAAAGAATCAAACACCCACTTATCACTTAAAGACAATCTATATTTTGGAATTTCTTTCCAAGCATTTACTGATATTCCACATACATTTTCCATGTTATGATTAACTTTATGGAAATCATTGCTCATGGATGCACATCTTACCATGTCTATAGGCTGTGACTCACTTAACCCTTCTCCTGTTGTTAGGCATTTATGTTATTCTTATAAATAAAGATACCATGACAGCCTTTGTGGATAATGCATTTTCCATATTTGAAAGTGTTTCCTTAGGACAGATTCACAGACGAGGAATTACCACGCCAGAGGATACTGAAATCATACTTTAAAATACTTACCTTGACTTCTCATAGAATATTTAAGGTTCAAGTCATTATTTGTACTGAGGTTCTTCAAAACAACATTATAATCCACTGCAGTATCTTTATCAATGTTGTAGTGTTTTGCAAACCTAAAATAGAACTGTTCATTAGTATTCAGAAATTATGATACAGAAAATGTAAATGAAGCAAGTTTTTTTTACTAAGGTATCCTTTACTCTGGGGTTGGCATTAATTTTAATGTGTGTTTCTAGCTAGAGCTGGAATAAAGAAGTAAACCCTACGAAATGTTACTGTAAGATTTTAAAAAGGCAGATACTCCTGAAACTAACACAATCAACTATACTTCAGTCTGAAAATTAATTAATTAAAAATGCAAATATTTAGGAGAAGATCACTCCACTCTCTCTCTAGATGGCTGTGTACAGATCTGCGTGCAGAGGTACGTCTCAGGACCCGCTAAGGGAACGCCCCCTGCCTGTACCCCGTAGGGTCTTCTCCCTTCTCCGCTGGGGGTGAGTGAGGAGCACCCCTGCAGTCAGACAGCAAAAGCAGTTCCCCACTTCCTTTAATAATTGGGGGGAATGGATCTGGGCCATGAGTCAGCATAAAATTTCTATAACCAGAGAAATCTACAGCCGGTGGAGGAGAGAACATAGCCCACCTTCTTGACCAAGAATATCATTTCGCAGAGAGAAACTGTGCCCAGGATGGCGTATCGTGTTACAGCAGTCGATGGTGGGAGCGGGGCAGCTTTTCTTGGAGCATTCTAGGCTGTCTATGCATAAAGAGAAATTTCGAAAACACTTAACCAAGGTCTCTCCCTGAAATACACTGAGATACTCTTTTTTTAAAGTTAAGATAAATACAATGTTTGGATTTTCTCCTCTAAAATGAAATTTCTACTATTCAAACCTGCCGCTTGATAAATGGTTTTCTAGACGATCTCTGCATTATTACATTTATAAACAATTGACAGTTTTTAAATGTTTGGTTATATTATCTCCATATGTGTTGGTTTCTATAATTATCTAATTTCACGCTGCTTTCTAAAAATTTAGGAATTATCACTTAAAGTAGTTGTTATTTTTCTGTTTCCAAATTTAACAAAGAGTGATGTCATGTATTCATTTCAACGCATACCTTTTTTTCCACTTTGATGAGTCTTGCCTATTGTTCTAGTAAGAAAAATTATCTTGAGATATGATAGCTGCCAGATGTTAATCTTGAAACTCCCTAAATAGCTCCATCTTTCATCCACAGACTCTGTCTGGCAAAAACAAGCTGTAAGCACAAGGATCCAGAAGGCGGCACCTGAAGGGTTCCTTTCTGAGTTGCCGTCCTACAGAAAGTCCCGGCCACTCTGCAGCTCCAGGAGAGTGTCAGGATGCCGATAAAAATCTCATCACCAACCTTCCTATTTTTGGTGAAAATTCAGCATCCCTTCAAACTGGTATTGGCTCATGAGAGAATCCTGACCTTTCCTAATGCCCAGCCCACCGCATTCATAATACCTGCTACACAGTCACTGGGAACAGACAGACACAATTCCATGGTAATATTTCCTACAGATAAAATTCAAAAATGAAGCCTCAGTACTTCTCAAGGATGCAGTATCTCAAAAGGCTTTTTTTTTTAACAAGAATCAAGGCATGGGAGACAGAACCATTCCTAAGACACAGCAACCAAGGCCATTTCCCCAGGGACCTGAAGTGTGGGCAGGAGAACTCACACATGTGCAGACACCCAGGGCAGGACGGTCACATGGGAAAGCTGACTTCAGATGCAAAGGGAATGAGGCCAATTGATCCACAAACCTCTCCAGCATCACCACCCAGAACAGTGCCTTGGGCTTCATTCATCCGCCCAGGCAGCAGGCTGAATTCTAGTGAGTTTGTTTCTTTGTTTCTTTGTTTTTCAAGGTCGCTCATAAATTATTTTACCCGGATTCAAATACTTTGTCCTGCAGGGCAATGGAGAGGAAAGTAGGATGGTGTGAGATGGAAAAGGAAGAACAAAACCCAGCAGGTCTCGGGACACTGGCTAAGTATGGAACTTGGAGATAATCTTCTCCCCCGCTCCTTGTTTCCATAGGCTGGATGGTATTCTGCAGCCTGAAGAGAACTGTTTCTCAAAGAGTAAAGGACACTCACGGAATCTTTCCGATTATGATAGCATCGATGTGAAACGAGCACCTACTGCATGTCAGGTACATTGCAGGCGCAGAATCTTCATGCCAGCCTTGCAAGGTGGGCTCCTCAGTCCCCATTTCTTTAAGAGAGAGCCGAGTCTCAGAGAGGCCCAGGAGCTTCCAGAGGCCCCGCAACTAGGGAGGGCAGACACAGACCTGACCCCAAGCGCGCCTGGCTTCAAAGCCCAGGCCACTCCTACCTCGCTGCAGGCCGAAGGCTGATATTAAATAGAAAGCTGTTAGATTAAAAAAAGGATTCAAAACTGCATTGTATTTCCTGCTCAAACACTAAAAAGGCAAAGTTAATGCTGAAGCAGCTACTCAAGAAAAGAGTATATTCTTGAGCTTCGATAAGAAAAGCATTAAAGCAATTGAAGAAATGGTTACTTTTGATCTTCTGCTTTTCTATTCTGAAGGAAAGCCTCATCATGCAGACAGTATTGTTTTTAAGGCTTAAAAAAATATCTCAAATAAAAATTTGTGGAGTTCTTTACTATTCAATACTTGTGAGATGGGGAAACAGACAGTAACATTTTTTTTATAGATTTACTAGGTTGGAAACTAGTGCCAAACACAAGGTTTATCATCAAATAAAACACCGTTTTGCTTTTTGATTGCTCGTTTTAGAAGACTGCTGCTGCTGTTCTATAATTGCGCGCACAGAATTATTTAATTTGTTTTGTTTGGATCTTATTCTGGACATTTTCCCAGTCGGAAAGATGTAAAAATTAAAACATCTATTATGTCTTTTATATTCTGAGGTGGGTTATAAGGAGACCAAAAAAAAAAAAAGAGGAAGAAAATATTCAAAATACTGGGAAATATCCATATTTTAAAAGTCTCCTTGATTTTCAGACCCTGCAGTGCCTGTGAGGTTGGCACATGCCGTCTAGACTTGTTTTTGCTCCAGGAGCAGATTCTTCCACTAACAGAGGCAACATCGTCTTTATAACACTATGGAAGCAACCACAAAGACCCATTTTAGTAGCGATTTATAACTGCGGTGTGATGTGAAACTCTCAGGCTCAGAGTGAAATCATCAGGCTTGGTACTTTTGTTAATGGCCCAGAGGATATTCAGAAAAGTGGGGAAAGGCAGGAAGACGAGGAGTGCCTCTTGGCTGAGTGCTATATAAATTAAGTTAAACACAGCCCCCCCACCCACCTTCCAGTGGCTTCCGTTCAATACTCAAGCAGCCACAGAATCCAAGCATTTGGCTTTTCTGAACGATCTGGAGTTTATTGGAGGCTCAAAAAAAAGTCTGTGCAGGCTTCCCCACACTGCCCTCGAGTCAAACGCCAAGAAGCAGCTAACGTCCCCCTGCTGCAATGCCCAGCCCAAACTCAGCAACAAAGTCCTCAAAGGAAAATTAAGCTTCTGTTATCATGTCAGGATGGAGAGCCAATAGGGAGCACATCAACCAACAAATAAATCCTGAAATTTTTCATTCTTCTCCTAACCCCGGGCTCTGAGTAAAAGTCAACTGTGAACTGGAAACCCATGGGGGTGGTGGGCGAGGTCCCAGGCAGGCAAAGAGAGACCACTGGTGATGGATGACTTAAATCATCGAGATGCGTTCAAAGCTGCAGGCCAGATGACTCTCACCCGCGGGGACTGGAGGAATTAGAACCGTTAGCTCTCACTTTGGAGAATTCGTGGAGAGCTTCACGAACATGGGAGAAATGCAGATTGAGGACCTCTTTCAAAAACAGTCAAGACAGGGAAGGCAGGAGGGAAGGACGCTGCCTGGATCCAGTGAACCCAACAGGTCCCACTGTGAAATTGGCTTAAAGTCCTACTGAACAATCTCTCACCATACCTTCGTTTACTTACTTTTTGTATTCATCATCTTTCATCTTCAAACAGAAGGTCTCCAGAACCCTCCTCAGTGCATGTGGTTGGACCAGACCCGTCTTGTTAACATCAATGAGCTTAAGGGCTTTGATAACAGTTTTAATGTTTTTGAAAACCTGTGTATAAAAAGAGATTTAGGAAAAGTCAAAAGATCCAGCGTTAAAAATCAAGATGGTAATAATAAAAGTGAACGTGTTTAAATACTTCTTGTAAAATAAAATGTTTTCAAAGACTCACAGTCGTAGGTATTGCAAAATGACATATCTATGGAAAAAGGGACACTTTACATTTCTTGAATGTTTTCAAAGCAATTTTCTCTGTAAATGGTCTTAGTAAGTTTAAAAAAAAAGAACTTTTTCTGATGTAAAGCAGTAAGTCTCATACACAATTCATTGCATTTTAGAGCCATATGAAAAATCTTTTTTGTTAATTGATACTTTAAAACCGTAATTCTGGCATAGCTGGATCTGGACAATTCTTATTTTTCACAGCCACATGCAAACCATTTTTACTAGGAACTGAAAAATATGAGTGTATATTCCAACCCCTCTGAATTTTTAAAAGATATTACAGAAAAGCTTTACAGTGATCTTTCCCAAATTCAGCAAATGCATATTTATTGGGCACAGAGACCTGAAAGGCATTTGGTTAGGTCCCGTGGAGACGCGGGGCCGTGTGCCTGCCCTGAGCCACTTCTATGTAAAGGAGAGAAACACCCGCCAGGGCTCACCCATGCCAAGCACAGAGCCCTGTGACTGCACTCTCCCGAGCCACACGAAGGACGTACCGTTTCCCCACTTTTAGATAAAACCG
The DNA here is from genome assembly GCF_003031525.2 of Neophocaena asiaeorientalis asiaeorientalis. Lineage (NCBI taxonomy): Eukaryota > Metazoa > Chordata > Mammalia > Artiodactyla > Phocoenidae > Neophocaena > Neophocaena asiaeorientalis. The sequence goes on along the minus strand of NW_020172451.1, from coordinate 5,494,095 downwards.
AGGGTGGGGGAGGCCACAGGAGTTGCCCATCATCACCTGGTTAGACGATAATGATGCTGGGTTTCAAACTCAAGTCCACCCCCAAACTGCACCTCCCGCAGAGCAGATAAGGCATGTAAATAAATATTCATAAATATTCACCAAGATAGGAACCATGGGAACAAGAGCCACAACACTTCCAGCAGAGCCACCTGGGAGGCTTCCTGCAGGAGGTGGCATCTGAGCCAGGAGGGGGCCGGGGCAGGACAGGACAGGAAGGCACTGAGTACAGCTGGGCGTGAAGAGGGTTGTGGATGAAGGGTGATGAACGTCTGGTATGGCCAGATCCTGGAAGGTCTGACTCTGCATCCTGTACTAGATCACATCCAAGTCCAGCCCAGACTCGGAGGGAAATTAGTGCTCCTTAAGGAAGGAGTTTAGGGAAGACTCTAAGATGAACAGGGTTTTCCCTAGTTTCCTCAACGCCTCCTCTGATGGGTCCCTACACTGTCTCTGACTTGAAGGAGCCTCCTGCCAGCCCCCTCCCAGGGTGGCCGTCTTAGGGATCACGCAGGAGGAACCACTGAGCTGGCCTCTGCCCCAGCTCCTCCCGGCTGGGTCATCTGCGGCCCTCCTGCCTCCGCCCCCCGGGCCCCCGGGGATGTTAGCCGGCCTCTGACTCAGCTCCTGTCCTCCTCCCATCCAGAGGTCCCCTGCCTCCTCAAACTCACGCCTCGTCACCACTAACTGCCGCTCTCCAAAACGAAGTCCCACATCCAACGCCCCCTGTCTTTCAGCCCGAACCCCAACACCCTTCTCCCCTCCAGGACCCCGCCTGCTGGTCCCTCTCCTCCGCACGCCTCCCCACGGCCCATCTTTACAGTGACCCGGTGCCTGTGTGCTTGACCGCCACCTCCCTCCTCCTGCCTTCCTGGTCTTGGCTAGACCCTAACCCTGGTCAGATCCAACTCACCGCCTCTTCCAAGCGCCTGATGCGGCCCGAGAGGACGGGCCATCGAGCACTCACCTGGGTCCCTCACTCAAGACCGTCCACCCCGCCAGCAGGTGCACGTGGTGATGCTTGCCTGGGCGGTCTGCTCACCCACCACCGGGCACATTTCCCACCTTCTCCACTCTCCGCCTCCCTTCCCACCCCGCCTCCTTCCTCTCCGATGATAACCTTCCTCCTCACTTGCAGAGAAACCAGAAGCAACTGGACGGCAAGGCCCCGTGCTCCCCGACACGCCCAGCCTGTGTGCCTCCACACCCGGCCAGCGGCCTCTGGTCCTGCGCCGGCCACCACTGCTCTCGCGCCCATCAGGAACTGCTCGTGCCCCGCTGTGCCCAGCTCTGAGCTCGTGTCCACGATGACGAACCGTCTGAGAGGTGAGCCCTCCCTCCTCGCCCCGCCTCACCCCTGCCCCCAGCCACTCCTTCCCTTTTGCAAATTCCCCCTCGAAAGCTGTCTGTGCGTCCTGTCTCCAGCCTGTCTCCCCCCACACCCGATCAGTTCTGTCCGCAGCACTGCACAGAAACTGTGACCTCGTCTGGGCGACCTTGCCAGGCCCGGCGGCTCCTGGGCGCCCATCTTGCTGTCTCCGCAGCAGCCCTCCTCCCAGCTCACCGCCCCTTCTTCCTGGACGTACGCCTCCCCCCCCCACCGGCTTCCACACTCCCGCCCCGGGTTCTCCTCGGCTTTCTGGCTCGGGCTTGGCCTGGTCCGTGCCGGTCCCTCCTCATCTCCCGGCCTCTGAGCTCTGGGCATCTGCGGACTCGGGCCTCGGGTCTCCTGGCTTGTCTAAGCACACTCCGTCCCGGGCGGCCCAGGCCTGTAGCCTTAATGAGCAGCTGATGCCTCTCAGTGTCTGTCTCCAGCCCTGGCTCCTTCTCGGAGCCCCAGTCAGGACATCCAGCTCTAGAGACCAGCAGACGCCCAGCTCCGCCCTGTCCCACCGTGGCCGGGCCTTCCCACCAGATTCTTCGCTCACATCCCACATCCGGGCCAGCCCGAGAGCCCAGTGGCCCTCCCTTCAGAACGTTTCCAGAACCCACCTCACACCCTACTGGCTGGGCTGGTGCGACGGCTTCCCACTTGGGCCCCCAGTGTCCACGCCTGATCCCACAGCTGAGGCTCCAGCAGCAGCCAGGGTTCTGTGTAGCTAAGGCTGAGCACGCCCTCCAGTCGCTCTCGTCCCCTCCAGGTGAAAGGCCAGAGCCCCGCAGACCGGCTCCTGCCGGCTCTCCATCCCCCCAGCCGCCCACTGGCTCATTGCCTTCGGCCCACGGTCTCTCTGCTTCTCGTGGGTGCCAGCCCAGGAACCTCCTGCCTCAAGGCCTTTGCATTTGCTGCTCCTTCTGTCTGGAAACTTCTTCCCCAGACACCCACTGGCTCTGCCCTCACTTCCCGCAGGTCTTGGCCCAGGTGTCATCTGATCCAAGAGGCCTTTCCTGATCCCACCCGCAGCACTCATCTTCTGCAGGGTACTTCTCACCAACGCATTTAATGCTCGTCTTTACTGTCTGTCTCTCCCTCTGGCAAGTGTGCTCCCTGAGAGCGGGGCTCTGTCCACTGCTTCACGCCGGGGTCTAGAACAGCCTCTGGCAGAAGTGTACATGCTCAGTAAGCATGTGCTTGAGTAAATGAATGAGTGAATCCATCTTCTTTTCACCTGCCTGGAAAACAGCCACACTCTGAGGAAGCCTCGTTATATGTTGACGAACACACACCTCCTCGGGGCCTATCCTGAACGTAACAATGATTACATTCAATGTAATAAAGATTACAGTAATATGGTAATTGAACAAATGTGAACTGGATGTTTGCAAGGCCCTGTGCTGAACTGTGTACACATCTCCCACTTCCACCGACCAGAGAGCATTGGCTGAAACGAGCTTAATATTCAGAATCAGGAAGACCAAGCAAGGAAGAGCCAGGAGAGCATCAGCTGGAGCGAAACGGCTCGTGCACGTCCACCCTCAGCTCCACCACTTTGTCTAAAAGCACAGGGCCCCAGCCACAGAGAGCGCTTGTGCCCGTGGCCAAAAAAAACCCCTCGGTACCTCGTCTGCTGCCAAACCCTGATTCACCTCTTCTGGGAGCACATGAGGCGATGCGCTTTTTTAAAACCCAAAGTAACCCAGATGGACCCAGCGTGGAAAGCAGGGAAGCAGCAAATCTGGCACAGAGCTCACACCCACCAGAGGTATGTCTCCAAGTTTCTTATCATCTGTCAGACTGAAGTTTGGCAAGATCTAGATGGAGGTGCAGATGGCGAGGCTTATCAGAGGCACCAGAGTTAGGGCCGTGGTGTGAAGACTCGTCCTACCCCTGACGGTGACGGGAAAGAAGAAAAACACAAAGGAGTAAAAGGACCTGCCCCTGCCTCGCCCCGCTTCCCTCTCCCTTGAAAAGGGAGAAGAGGTGGGAGAGGAAACGCAGAGAGAGAAATCGGGATGGTGTGGGCAGCATCCGGCTCCTCTCTGGGCCAGCCCAACGTCTGCCATTTGGCTCCAACTGGGACACGTGTGCGTTAAGAGCCACCGGCTCTGAGCCTCCTGTTCCTTCCACCCCAGCCCCAGCTCTCACCCAGCAAGGCCCTGGGCTCCAGCCACACTGAGCTCCCTCACTTCCCAAGCCCTCCGGGGTCTCTTCACCACGCCCAGAGCCCTGGACGATCTGACCCCCACCACCTCCTGACCTCACCTGCCAAGTCCCCTGGCCCTTTCCTGCTCCAGCCACACAGGCCTCCCTGCGCGTTCTCACACACACCAGGCGCTCAGCCATCAAGGCTTCTGCACGTCTGGCTCCCTCCGCTGGACGGCTCCCTGAGGTCCTCATTCAGGTCTCGGTCATGTGCCACCTGCCCCGAGAGGCCTTCCCGATGACCTGCGCAAAAACGCACCCTCGTCCCTTTTCTCCTTCGCGTTCACCCACACCTGCACATTTCATATTTCTGTCTCTGTTTATTGTCTTTCTTCTTCCATTGAAATGTAAATGCCACGCAAGCGGATTTGGTTTCATTTGCTGCTGTATCCTTAGGCTTACGACAGTCCCTGGACAGCGTGGATGCTCATAAATATTTGCACAGTGAGTTTACAGCCGTGTTGCTGCCCAAACGCCTTCCTGTCCGCTCCGGGGCAGGAGCTGGCGCCGTCTCTCCTGCTCTTCTGACTGCACTTCCATCCCAACACTGGCCCCCTGACCTCCATCTTGACATTTTGGTGAATTCCTGCCTGAAGGTGGTACCCAGCTCCTCCCCTGCGGGAGGGGACCTCCCTACTCCCTGCCTGCCCTCTGCTCTCCAGGAGCTCCATCCCCCTTCACTTCCCCACTGCTTCTCGGGAGGAGGGCTCAGAGAGGGCCAAATCCACAGAGAGAGGAGAAAGGCTGTACAGCTCAGGGGAGGAAAGGGGCCTCCTCCCAAATCCAGCTTCTCAGAACGGAAAGCGTGGTCTTGCCCTGTGAGGGCCCAGAGACCAGCTTGAGAAAGGTGCTCTCCCGGCCCAGCTCCAGCGCCTGTGGTGGCCGAGCTCCCTTTCCTGCGTTCCAGGTGATGCAAACTCCTGCCTGCTGCCTGTTTTTATATGCCTGCAAGCTGAGAATGGCTTTTACATTTTTAAACGGTTGAAAAAAATCAAAAGAAGGATATTTTGTGACACGTGAAAGTTATCTGAGTTTCAAATTTCAGGATCCAAAAGTAAATTTTATTGGTGCCCAGCCACGCCCCATTCATTTATGTAAATGAGTTGCCTCGGGCTGTTTCCCCTACAGGGGCAGAGCTGAGTAGTCGGACTGAGCAGTCTGGCCGGCCAAAATACAAATATTTACCATCTTCACAGAAAAAGTTCACAACCCCTGTTCCACTCCCTCCCATGCAACCCCAGATATCTGAGTGGGTGGTAGGCGTTAGGCAGCTTCAGGTGCACAAACACGGAAGCAATGAGGATTTAAAAAGAAAACCAAAACAATAGCTAATTATGACCTTAAGGCTCGAGAGCCAGGAAATGGCCTGAGACCCTCTGAAGACCTGCCCTCAAGTCTTCTCTTCCCCGCCACCTGCCCCAGACCCATGCTCTGAGCCCTGCGCCAGGCTTAGGAGTGCGCCGCCCTTCCCGGCCCCCTGCTAGACCCCCCAGCTCCCTGCTGCACCCCAGGCCCCCACAGCCCCCAGGCTCCCCCTGCAGCACCACAGACCCTGCGCGAAGGGCAGCATCTGACCCTCTTCCTGTCCTCAGGGCCCCCATACGGGGAGATGACTGAGCCCTGGGGATGGTTCAGAACCAAGCAATCTAGAGAAGCGAACCACAGTGAAGATGCATTAAAAGGTTCGCTTCTTCCGTCTGGACAGCAGGGCTAGGAAAAAGCAGGCTACAAAGCCTAAAAGTTCTGAAGTATGGCTACATAAACCAGGACTCGCTCACCTAACATTTCAAGAAAGGGAAAAAAGCCCCGTTTCACACAGGAGTACAAAAGGAGGAAGTGATTACTGAAAAGGAAGTGGTAGGAGCAAAATTAAATTAAAACTTTCCCCAAAAGATTTAGATGAATTCATGGAGGGCAGACTCACAAGTGTTACTACATGGAGCAGAGAATATCTGTCCTGAACAGTAAAGCCAGGGAGGGAGTAGGGAACAGAAACCTCCTCCAGATGCAGAAAACTACACAAAGTACCGCGGGCCGCCATCGTTCGGGTAACCTTGGAACAGTGACCTGACTCTTCCTAACTTCAGTTTCCTCGTCTGTGAAATGGGAATGAAGAAGGGCACTGTATCAGTGTGTGCAGGTAAGATGAGCTCACGCGGGCTTCCCTGGCGGCGCAGTGGTTAAGAATCCGCCTGCCAGTGCAGGGGACACTGGTTCAGTCCTTGGTCTGGGAAGATCCCACATGTCGCGGAGCAACTAAGCCCGTGCGCCACAACTACTGAGCCTGCGCTCTAGAGCCCGCGAGCCATAACTACTGAGCCGGCGTGCCACAACTACTGAAGCCCGTACGCCTAGAGCCCGTGCTCCGCAACAAGAGAAGCCACCGCAATGAGAAGCCTGCGCACCGCAACGAGGAGTAGCCCCCGCTCGCCACAACTAGAGAAAGCCCGCGCGCAGCAACGAAGACCCAACGCAGCCAAAGGTAAAATATAAATAAATAAATAAATTTATAAGAAAGAAAGAAAGAAAAATGGGTAGATATAGTAGAATTTCATCAAAATTTATTAAAAACAAGAAATGAGCTCATGTGTGCAGGTATCTCCCAGGGAACATACTCAATAGATGGTGGTCTGATAGGAACTGCTGATCAGGACCAAAGGCTGAGGACAGAGATATAAATAGCCAGAGAACCACACACACATGCTGGAGAACAGTAACTGGCAGAACCAGCACTAACCCCCACACCAGCCAGCGCCTCTACCTCTTCCAGAAAGTCTTGAGTGGACAGGAGTCCAGGGCCAAGAACAGGGCCTGGATCAACGAATAAGTGTTAAGTGGACGAATGTATGGATGATGGATGGATGGATGGATGGGTGGATGGGTGGATGGGTGGATGGGTGGATGGGTGGATGGGTGGATGGGTGAGTGGATGGATAGATAGACGGATGATGGATGGACAAATGGACAGAAGGAAGGATGGATGGATGGATAATAGATGGATGGACAGATGGAGGGAGAGATGGATGTATGCATGCAGTGATAGATGGATGAACGGATGAACAGATGGATGGATGGGTGACTGATTGCAGCATTCATGGGGAAGAAGCTTTGGTGAGCCAATGAAATCCTTATACAGACAGGACTGGTGCCTGCAGAACGGCAGATAGGCATGTCATTTCTGTGGACACAGTGATCTGCTCTACACCTTCCTGGGGGAAGAAACTGAGAATTGAACAGAAATAGCAGAGCAGGAGGGGAAGATTAGAGTGGTCTACATGCCTATTGTTGGCATGGACAGGACACGTGAATTTTCCATGAGTTAAGTGGAGAACAAGAAAGGTAGAAGGCTAACAACGAAGTATCAGAAAGAGAAATTAAGGAAACAACCCCACTTACCATCACATCAAAAAGAATAAAATACCTAGGAATAAACCTATCTCAGGAGGCAAAAGACCTGTACTCCAAAAACTATAAGACACTGATGAAAGAAATTGAAGATGACACAAACAGATGGAAAGATATACCATGTTCTTGGACTGGAAGAAGCAATATTGTTAAAATGACCATACTACCCAAGGCAATCTACAGATTCAATGCAATCCCTATCAAAATACCAATGGCATTTTTCATAGAACTAGAACAAATAATTTTAAAATTTGTATGGAAACACAAATGACCCTCAAACAGTCTTGAGAAAGAAGAACAGAACTGGAGGAATCATACTCCCTGACTTCAGACTATACTACACAGCTACAGTAATCAAAACAGTATGGTACTGACACAAAAACAGACTGATAGATCAATGGAACAGGAGAGAGAGCCCTGAAATAAACCCACACACTTATGGTCAATCTATGACAAAAGAGGCAAGAATATACAGTGAAGAAAAGACAGTCTCTTCAATAAGTGGTGCTGGGAAAACTGGACAGTTACATTTAAAAGAATGAAATTAGAACATTCTCTAACACCACATACAAAAATAAACTCAAAATAGATTAAAAACCTAAATGTAAGACTGGATGCTATAAAACTCCTTGAGGAAATCATAGGCAGAACACTCACTGACATAGATTGCACCAATATATTTTGGATCCATCTCCTAAAGCAAAGGAAATAAAAGCAAAAATAAACAATTGGGACCTAATTAAACTTAAAAGCTTTTGCACAGCAAAGGAAACCATCAACAAAACAAAAAGACAACCTACTGAATGGGAGAAAATATTTGCAAATGATATGACTGATAAGAGATTAATATCCAACATACATAAACAGCTCATACAGCTCAACATCAAAAAAACAAACAACCCGATTAAAAAATGGGCAGAAGAATTGAGTAGGCATTTTTCCAAAGAGGAAATGCAGATGGCCAACAGGCACATAAAAAGATGCTCAACATCGCTAATCAGCAGGGAAATGCAAATCAAACCCACAATGAGAAATCACCTCACACCTGTCAGAATGGCTATCATCAAAAAGAACACAAATAAAAAATGTTGGTGAGGATGTGGAGAAAAGTGAACTCTCCCATTGTTGGTGGGAACATAAATTGGTGCACTGTGGAAAACAGTACGGAGGTTTCTCAAAAAAAAAAAAAAAAAAAAAAAAAAAAAA
>NW_020172451.1:5480652-5485490 GCF_003031525.2 Neophocaena asiaeorientalis asiaeorientalis | reverse complement strand
GTTGGAAAACAGTACGGAGGTTTCAAAAAAAAAAAAAAAAAAAAAGAAAGAAAGAAATAGAACTACCACGTGACGCAGTAATTCCATTCCTTGGTATATAACCCAAGAAACCAAAAACACTAATTTGAAAAGATACACGCACCCCAGCGTTCATAGCAGCATTATTTATAATTGCCAAGATATGGAAGGAACCTAAGTATCCATCAACAGATGAGTGGCTAAAGAAGGTGTGGTATATACAAAATATACAATGGAATACTACTCAGCCATTAAAAAGAACGAAATTTTGCCATCTGCAGCAACATGGATGGATTTGGAGGGCATTATGCTAAGTGAAATAAGTCAAATAGAGAAAGACAAATACTGTACGATATCGCTTACATGTGGAATCTAAAAAATAAAACAAACTAGTGAATGTAGCAAAAAAGCAGCAGACTCACAAATACAGAGAACAAACTAGTGGTTACCAGTGGGGAGAGGGGAGGGGCAACACAGGGGTAGGGAAGTGGGAGGTACAAACTATTGGGTGTAAGAGAGGCTCAAGGACATATTGTACAACACAGGAAAAGAGCCAATATTTTGTAATAACTGTAAATGGAAAGTAACCTTTAAAACTTGTGTGAAAAGCTTTTTTCAAAAGAAAAAGAAAGGCAGAAGGCTTGAGCTGTCCTGCTCCCAGGGCTGCTTCTCAAGTGAGGGGACAACACACAGCATGGGAAGGCGAGGTGGACCACCGGCAGGAGGGCTGAGGAGCTGCTGGGGGATTAGGCCAGAGCGGCTCGTCACCAGAAAACCACCGAGTTCAGAGGCCCCCAAAGCACTGTCCTAGTAACTCCCCATGTGCCCCATGAGAGCAGCCTTTACCTGCTCCCCACAGAGCACACCAGTGAAGGGGGGAGGAGGCCAGCTCCCCTTCCTCAGCCCTCATCACGGATCCCACGAACCGGGGAGGAAGGAAGCAGAAGGAGGGAAAGAGTCGCCAACGAGCCCGCAGCCCCCCTGGCCCTCCCCCTCCGCCTCCGGGGTCCGTGGAGCTGCAAGGAGGGAGGAGCGGCCAGCTGAGCTGCATCTGAGCTCCGGGTTTAAAACTGGACTAGTCTACGCTGGGCTTGTTCTACCTGAACGTGACCAGAGAGCCGTGGGATCTGCTAAGACAGCCTTCGGGGACGAGGAAGGCAGATGCACCCATGCCCGTGTAAGAAGCAAAGAATCAAACTGCTTCATGTTTGTACCCCACTGAGTTCAGATGGTTCAGTAAACTGCCAACAGTGGATGTGATTCTCACTCTATAGTTCTTTGTTTAAAATTCTTTTTATAGCACTGGGAGCTCCAGGAAGGAAAGCTGTGAACCCAAATAAATATGACCACCCAGACTTGAAAGGAGGTGAGAAAAGGCCTAAGGTTTCCTCCCTGGAGCCCAGAATTCCCCCTCTCCAGGCCTGGCTCTGGTGGGGCCCCTCCCGGGGGAAGGCAAACCTTCCTCGGGCCAGAGGGCAACCTGCACCATGCTATCCAAATTAGCTCCTGATTCGCTGTTTTCTGCTCCCTCCTCACCTGGAGCCACCTTCCTCACCTGGTTTCTAGCAGCAGGGGGTCGGGGACGGCAGCCCACCCGCCTGCCTGCGGACTGAGACGCAGGGGAGGGGGCCTCTGGCCGCCCCTCTGTCTTGGCTCCGCAGCAAAACGCAGGGTTCGGCAGCCACTGCTGTCAGTCTGGCACCTTTCTGTCACCACGACTAAACTCATTTTAAATTTAAGGAGTACATTTTAAAAACTGAAGCCAAGAAAAAGGATTTCTCTTACAATAAACACATCAATGCTCATTTTCCTTATTATTCTACTTTTGGTTATTTCGTATAAAATCTTTAATTAAAGTTTTTCTTTGAAATCGTCATTATCAACCCAGAAGAAAGGAAGGGGGAGAACAAGAACAACACAGCTGTGCAGATATGAAGCGCTGTTCAGGACTAAATGAACTGGAACGGAGTAAGGAGCCGACTGTTACGTTCTTGGTTTTGGCTCTGTAGCCTCAACAGCAGTCTAACTTGTCACTTTATATCGATTCCATCTGTTTACACTCTGCAGAGTATTGGCTTCCTACCGTGAACATTTCCTATTTACCAGCTGGTAGAGATGGTCCAAACCAGATAGGAAAAAATGAGACTACATTCAGAACCTCATAAACACAAACTTTCAATCTGGGGACGCCGTGTGGAAGGAGCGGAGCTGGCGCTGCTCCCCTTTCACAAAGGGGCTGACTTCCGCTCCCGGCTCCGGTGCTGACCCCCAGGCCGAGGAGTAGGCCTTGAAGCATTGAACAGATGCAAACCCTGCCTTTACCACAGATTGAATAAGCTCACATAAAAAGACATCTAACGGAGACCCACGAAAACAGAGGAACAGGGAACAGACTAAAAAAGAGCTACAGCAACCTAAAAGTCAGAGTTGCTATGACAGCAAAAATCCAAAAATCTGATTTGGGGTTTCCTTGCAGCCACAGTGAAAAGGGAAACTTCCTGTTCTATACACCACAGGCCACAGGTACCTCCCCCTACATTTGATTTTCATTTTTAAAATGCCCACCTGCCACAAGTAGCTTAAAGTCGTCTAATAAGAAATTCTAGCTACTCACTGAACTTCGGACACAGCTGTGAAAATAGGCCCCAAGTCCAAATACCTAGGGCTTTAAAAAGGCTGCCAAATCAAGGAGAAATATTTCCCATCTCTCCTTCTTTCTAACCGAGCCCACACTCATAGGGTGGAAGCTCCTCCGCAGGCACCACAGGCCAAGAATACCGAGGCCCCTGTCACCCCGACCCCCGACCACTCATAGAACAGAGCTGCACACCAGGAGGGGCACGCCGATCCCCTCCCAGGAACTCCGTGGCATCCTTCACACAGCAGAGGTGCTCAGCAAATGCAGGCTGATGGTGATGGTGAGGGGCTGACCACTCCCAGGGCCTGGGGACAGGTACCCCTGATTCCAGCTGCTCTCCCATCAGGTGCATCCATTACTCTGCTGACACCATCTCCTAAAGTCCTCCTGTCTCGTGTCATCATCCCCTATCAGAAGCCTCCGATGAACTGCCACCATCAGCACCACCCTTTGACCCACACTTTAGGGTTAATGCCTCCACCTTCTTCTCCAGCCTGCATTTCAAAATGGCTCTGTCCTGGGGCTTCCCTGGTGGCGCAGTGGTTGACAGTCCGCCTGCCGAGCAGGGGACACGGGTTCGTGCCCCCGTCCACGAAGATCCCACATGCCGCGGAGCGGCTGGGCCCATGAGCCATGGCCGCTGAGCCTGCGCATCCGGAGCCTGTGCTTCGCAACGGGAGAGGCCACAACAGTGAGAGGCCCGCGTACCGCAAAAACAAAACAAAACAAAATGGTTGTGTCCTCTGTTCCATCTTGCCTTGAGAAACAGAACTCCTCACAGACGCGTCACAGATTTGGTGTCCCCGCCCCGGCCACATCTCCACTGCCTTCAGCTCCGTGTCCTGTCCTTCCACCAGGCTGCAATCCTGAAAGCTGTCCCAAGTCCCACCCTCTGCCCCGTCCTCAGCACGCACTGACAGCCCAGCCACGGTCCAACTCAAGCTCCAGTCTCACCTTTCTCGTCCAGCTTTTCCTGGCTACTCCAATTACTGTGAACTTTGCAGAGCCTTATTTACTCATCCTGTAAATACTCATTGAGCTCACATTAGGTGCCCAACATGTTCTGTATGAAGACATAGGATCTGTTTAAGGCACTAAAGTTCCAACAGTGAGCAGGACAGAGAAGGTGCCCACTCCCAGGGAACGTATTTCCTAGTAATGAACAAGTAAACAAACAAAACCTCAGGATGTTCTAAGTGCTGAGGAATTTTAGATAGTGTAGTCCGAAGAATTTCCGGGGGGGAGACCTCACACGCTGAGTGCCAAAAGCCAGGTTTTCGTCTGACGTTTATTCAGCAGGTGACCAGAAGCCACAGGGCATCTTAACCAACGGGGTCTGATGAGATCTGACTCATGTTTTGAACAGATAGCTCTGATGTCATGTGAAACGGAGACTGTAAGACGCAAGAACTGGAACAGGAAGGGCAGTGCAGGGGTTACTGAAGTGCACAGGGTGGAGCCCCAGCGGCAGTGGGGATGCAGAGAGGTGGATGGGCTCAGGATACGGTACAGGATGCAGCCGACAGGACTTGCCGGTGGACTGGACCGGGGAGAGGGGCCGGTAAGGGAAAGATGGGAATCAAGGCTAATCCTGTTTCTGCTTGAATGATGGAGGGAGGTCCGGAGAGGAAGGCTTCTCGGGGTGTGGCAAGGAGGGCCAGCAGCAGCCCTGGTTTGGTCTGTGGACAGTGGTGAGTCTGGGGTCGAAGATGGAGATAGAAACATGGGCGCCATCAGCACACAGGCCTCTTCGTAGCTTTAAATCGTAAATGACCACGTACTGCCATTTAATCTTCCACACAATAGCTCATTTGTCGTATCTCCTCCAAATGTGAACTCCTAATTTTTTGAGTAACTTCTACGGGCCCTGCACTATGGTAAGTTCCTTTTATATTTATTCTCATAAATAATCTCAACAATATTGGAAATATCTTGCAATATTGCTTCCCCATTTCACAGCTGAGAAAAAAGTTTCCAGAGAGACTGGTTTGCTCAGGGTCACTCAGTGAGTGTCTCAGTTCAGATGCATACTCAGCCTGCGGAGTCCAAGGGCTTCAGCCTCCCCCACTCCACCATCCCGTCACCCCTACTCCACCATCCCGTCCCCCCACTCCACCATCCCGTCACCCCTACTCCACCATCCCGTCCCCCCACTCCACCATCCCGTCCCCCCAACCCCACC
>NW_020172451.1:5436228-5480412 GCF_003031525.2 Neophocaena asiaeorientalis asiaeorientalis | reverse complement strand
TGTCACCCCCACACCACCATCCCGCCCCCCACACCACCATCCTGTCCCTCCACTCCACCAGCCTGTCCCCATGACACCGCAATGTTTTAAACACTCAACCCTGCAATCTCACGTGTACTATTGACTTGCCACATGCAAGAAGATTTTTTTTTTAAGAGAAACTTAGTCTGAAATGATATAAATTCTGACACAACAAAATCTTTGCTTTAGTTTCCTGATGAAGCCTTCAGTAAATTACTAATAGAGCAACCCAAAATAGGTCCTGGGGTAGAAGCATTTTCAATATCATTTCTTTATAAAATGGCAGCCGATTATTTTGTTTTGTGAAATTCTCTGGATCCGGCGTGAGCACGGCTCTTCACTGAGCTGCAGAGACACAGGAACAAGCGCTGTGACAGTTAATCACTATCCTCAGGTATGACTGACAGCCTTTTCTGCAGAGGAAGAAGCTCCTCAGATACAATCTGTCCCAACAGCTCTGCGATATGCTAATATTTTCTGCAGACGAAAGAGAAGTTGTGTTCACATATCTGCTATAATAGGTAATTAATACCAAGTGCACCAGAGGAGAGATGATAAAAGTGGGATTAGGAGAATATTACGAATTAACCAAAAGCTTGTATGTTTTAGTAGATGGCCTCATTTTGAGTTTGACACGGTCTTTTTATTAGGCAAACAGACTGTATTCTGATACATTCGTTTGTGCCGATGTGGTGTTCTAATGTTAAGGTATGTTTATGAGATGGTTGTGATCCTAACAACTGTTTCTTATCCCTCGAGCGATAATTTTTTTAATTTATTTTTTAAGAAAATTCACCTATTTAAGAAAATGGATATACCCATCACTTGTGTCTTCACTTTTGTGAAGCTATTACCGACCAAGCAAGCAGTTTAGTACCTCTTATTATTTGCTAATTGCTTCTGAAATGACTAAGGCTGCATCTCCACAACCCCAGGGCCCCAGGGTAATCCCATAACGACTTGTGTCACTTGGTGTCCAACAGACACGCTAGTCACGGCTGACTGGGCAGACCAGGTATTCTGACAGCACAGCTCCCAGGCTAAAAAAAGAGCAGCCCTGATTGGGGCAGTGATGTGGTACGAGAGCAAACAGCCTGGGGCTTTGGGTGGGTTTGTTTATTTTCCTTTTTTTAATGTCTTTAACTGAACTGCACATTCTTGAATTCTAGTCTTCAATTTAAAACTTTTTTTTTTTGCATGTTGGGGGAGGAGACTAGTCATGACACTTCTAAACACACACTGTGTTCTGATATGTCAGAACAGCTTCCTGTGTCTCGGCAATTCTCCGGACATGGCTTACAATGAGCATCCCCTCACCTCAAGAGGCAAGATGAGATTCTCTTCCTTTGTTAGCCTCTTCTTTTACTTCCACCTCACCCTCTGTGGGGAGTTGACAAAAGATAAAACAGAATAAAAGACCCAAACTTTGTTAACCTGGAAACACATGGAAGCTTTGCTTTAGGTCCTTTTTTCCTGGCAGACTCCTCACCTGAAGCATGTGGAGAACCTAAGTCTTGGGCCTTGGAAGGTGCTGTGGCTCCAGGACAGGGCTGGGGCCCTGCAGGACGGGCAGAAGCATAAGCGTCTGAGGAGTTGGGAAGAAGCATGGGAGGGCAGGATACCAGAGACGGAAAAGGAGGGAAAATTCCCAAATCTGAAGTAGATGCTACACGGACAAAGAGATGACCCTGTGGCTAGAAGACAACCTCCACTCATTCGTACGGCTTCCGTGAGCAGAGATGCTTCTCTGCGATGCGCTGGGTCCACCTCCAGGCATAACAAAGAGTCACATTTGCTGCAGGCAGCCGCCTCTCCTAAAGGGTCCTCCCAGAGGCAGGGTGGCCTGAGGTTAAGAGCCAGGACCCTGGAGCCAGCAGCCGAGGCGGGGACTGCAGCTCCTCTGCCCCCCAGCTGTGCACACTTGGCCCAACTGCTCGGCCTCTGTTCTAGTTTTCCTCCATATCAAGGTGGGATTAACAAGGGCACCTGCCTTAACTGAATACATACACACAGTAAAGCACTTAGAACAGCTCCTAGTAAGTGCTCAATCCGTGCTAACTCTCGTTATTATCAGAGTTGGCAAAATCCAAACAATTACATCAGTGTCCGAAGGATTAAGGCCCAGCCAGCCGGGGGTTCTTTCGCTGCGAGGCTGAAGCAGACACCGTTGGTCGCTTTCTCCAAATCCATTGACCTCTAACCCCTTCTCTTTCTAACGAAACCCTCCATTTTCCATTTGGTTCAGATATCCACCCCCTGGGTTGCCCCGTGCCTAAGGGGAGGGAGCCCAGCCACCACACCAGGGAGTGACCAGGCTCGGTCCAGGCTGCTTGCAGCAGCCAATGCCACCACCAGTGACTGGTTTGGGCGGGGACAAAATCCTGGCCTGTGAGTCACAGGAGGAAGTTCCCCCGTGTTTATAGAGTCATAGCTGAAGAAACAGCATGCTGGAAAAAATCCGGCATCGCGGCATCTGCGTGTCGAGCCTGGAATGCTGGCCACCTCCCGGTGACCGGAGGAGATGCGAGTGAGCAGACCCTGACCTGCCCTCCCTCCGGACTCCTCAGACGAGATGAGACGTTCCTTATCATCTCAGCTCAGTTGGGGGCCTCTGCTTGTCACAGGGTAGGACGACCAGATATCTCGGTGGCTGACGGGACACCACCTGGTGGCGGGTAAAGCTACCACAGGAAGGGTTTCAGGAGCGCCTGACAGGGAGGACCAGCCTCGCTGATGGGTAGAGGAAGGGACGAGTATTTACTGAGCATCTGCTGTATGCAAGGGCATCGCTTACATTATTCTCATTCACTCTCGTGATCGCTCTGACGGGTAAGTGCTGTTGTCTTGCCTCCACAGACGGGGAAAGTCAAAGCAGTGGGAGACCTGCCCACGGCCCGTGGGCCGCTGCAGAGGTGAGACTTCAGGCCAGGTGCGCCTCCTTCCCACTGACTCCCTCCGCCTCCCAGGAGATTAAGAGAGCAAGGAACCTGAAGACCAGAGAACTCAAGGGCAGCCAAGGAGATGCCCCGTAGAAGGCACAAAAGAGGAGTCAAAGGGAAGCACAGTCCTCTTTGTGAACAAGGAAAAGCCGGGGCGAGAGGACGAGGGCAAGGGAGCTGCGCACCAGCCTCAGAGTGCCCACTGGGTGGAGCCCGAGTGCAGGTTAAAGCAGAAACCAGGACCAGCGGGAGCCTGAGATGACACCCTGAGGACCACCTGGGGCCCCACGGCCGCAGACAGCAGGCTCTTCACGTGAAGCCACGGGTCACAGTCACCAAAGGACGGAGAGATGGGCCCCGGGGACCACCCAGTCTGCCTTCCCCTCGACTGACGGGGACGAGACTCAGGAAGCCCAAGGTTTCGACTGAACAAGGAGCGTGAATGTGAACACATGCTGGAAGGTCTAAGTGCACATGAATTAGGGCGAGGCTGAGGAACCAGCCACCAGACCAAGCTCACTGCAGAAGAAAACAATTAGGAAACCCAAGCCCCGGGGTTCGGGCAGTTTGGGGTGCCAACAGCTAACTACTTGTTGGTTTAGGAAGGCTAGACCACACACACGTTCAGCAAAGTCTGGCTCCCAAAATTCAGAGAGACATTTGCATGCATTCTTGGCTCCAATAAGCCATGTGGACTTATATTTAAAACAAAAGAATTAGCATCTTTCATTCCCAAACTGTGTAGATCGCCCAGCAATGACAATGTATGTCTGAAGACAGCCTTCCTTTACTAATCACTAGGTGTTCCTCTCTGTCTCCAATGTCTGAGCGTGGCCCGTTTGCAGGACCAGAGTTGTAGCTGGAAACACGCTACTGCACACAGCCAGCCGCTGAGGAGTGGATTTGGTCTGTTCTGTTTACTTTGGGGTCGGTGGGAAGGGACGACATTCATTTAAGGTCCTACCTATACTTCAAAGGAAGCTGTAGTAATAACCTTAATAACGATAGCTGGCATCGCCTAAGTGTTCCAGGTGCTTTATGATGGATGCCTTTAAGCCGCGCAACGGCTCTGTGAGGTGGGTGTTCTTATCCCCACCGACAGATGAAGAAGCCCAATGACAAGGACTTTGCCCAAGGCCGCCCGGCTGGTAAATGGCAGAGCCCGTCCACGCCACTGCCTGCCCAGCGCCAGGGCGGCAGGTAGAGCTGGGGCGGCAGCTCGTGCTGGCCAGACTGCACGGCAGAGAAAGCCTCGGCGCTGCCCTGTGGTCGGGAGTTACCTCTATCACCCGTTCCTCAGCCTCTCGCCGTCACCTTTCTGTTTAAACCATGCTGCTTTAAACTCACTCTTAGTGAGGGGGCTTCTATGGGAAGGAGGCCAGGATGAAAAAGGACTGAGATGAAAGGGCGGCCAGTGGTGGAGTTCCCCTTCAGCTTTCCTCTTCGAAGCCTCACTTTCAGTAACTTACAAGCTAGGCCTATGTCCCTCCCCTCCCCTAACTGTAACGTTGCATTACTGACCCACCTATGTTGAAAGCATGATCGTCATGAACAGCTGACTTTCCCAGGATAATTTCATGATTAACCAAGTCTGTGAAGAGACAAATTAAAGACATATACCATAAATAATATCTATTACATATCAATCACAAATATTGCATATTTCTTACAGAATAACAAATGAACCACAACAGAAGCAGCAAATCATTACACCAGGGTTCCTACTCATATAAACTATAGTGAAAGGAGATTTTTAGGAGCATTTTCTGGTGTTAACGGCATAAGCCAGGGAAATGCAGACAAGCATTTTGTGGGTTTCTGGCTATTTTTGACTTTGAAATGTTTGACAATCTCAGAAGAGTTCAAAAAGGAAAGAAAATTTGTCACATTTCAAACCAACATATTGAATCAAGTAAATTAAACTATGATTCTCAAACTGCTCGTGTAACTGACAGGCCCAAATGCATTTTAAAAAGGGGTCCAATTCCAGCCCCCAAAGGCCGTGAGCATCTCCTCCCTCCCTAGTTGTGCGCCCTGATAGCTACCCACAACCGGCCAACAGGAACAGAGCTATATGCTCCTTTTTAAAACACACGTAGTAGCTTTTGTGGCTAAATTACTCAATTCTTAAATATGTATCGCTCTGAGTTTCACAAGTTATTTTTACCACGCCGCTCTTGATTGGCATTTACTGCCGAAAAGCAGTAGTTTTCTCTTTCCAAAGAAAACCCTGCCTCGGTCGTAGACGAAAACCAAAAGGGCAGCCCTACTAATAATGATCTAAAGTTAATACAAAAGTAATTAATATTCCAGGACTTCTGCTGGTGTCGTTCATCAAAAAGGATGCCATCCGGGCAGGCGAAGTCACGTGAATACAGGCTTTTATGTGAGCTCTACCTGGTGAGGCACGAGAATGTGGACGACAAGACACAGCTCATTCTGCATCAGCTCCCTCTGCTAGCTATTACTTTCCTTTTCTTTTTCTTTTTTTTTGGCATTTTGGGGTTTTTTTATTAAGAATTTATTTTTAAGAGCAGTATAAGGTTCACATCAAGATTGGGGGAAATGTACAGCAATTTCCCATATACCTCCTGTCCCCACACATGCATGGTGTCCCCCATTATCAGTATCCCCAACCAGAGTGGGACATTTGGTTCAACTGATGAACCTTCATTGATGCATCGTAATCTCCCATAGCCCCTAGTTTACATTAAGGCTCACTCTTGGTGTACGTTCTATGAGTTTTGTCAAAGGTATAATGACACGTAGCCATCATTATGGTTTCAAACAGAGTATTTTCACTTCCTTAAAAATCTTCTGCTTTCCACCTAAATCATCTTCTCTCTCCACCCTCTGCCCTTCAACCTCTAGCAACTACTAAACTTTTAAATTTTACATAGCTTTGCCTTTTCCAGAAAAATAGCAATTACTTTTGACGAAGGGTGGGGACTGGGGGAAGAACTCTGAAAGCTCTCTATTACCTTTTCTCCTACTTGGACTTCGAGCTTTTTTAATGTCCGACAGCAATTCATTTCACTCTCACCTCCCCTTAAAGATAACAATTAAAAATATTTTGTTAAAATGTTTTACTACATTAATGTTTACATAGAACACACAGAGATCAAAATTATAAGAATTTCTAAATTACGTATTTTTAAATGCAAGGTCTTTCTTACGCCATCCGCCAGAAGCGTGAACTTGGGCCAGTTACTTAGCTTCTCCGTGTCTCGGGTCCCTCATCTGTAAAATGACACACGACATCGACTCCTCCTGGGGTGGGGTGGGAATGGAGCGATTACGGGCTTCATGCAGAGAGCCCTCACGAAGGCCAGGCCCCGTCTCACATGACCCTCACTCCATGGGTTAGCGGCCACCACCATCCCGCTTTCCAGAGGAGGCTGGGGGAGCCAAGGTCACCGTGGGGAAGCCGAGGCACCGGCTTCAGACCCAGGTGGCCTGGCTTCACGGGCCACGCCTAACCCTCGGCTGCGGCACTGTGTCCTGACCCCTGCGGGCTCCCGCTCGCCCTGCGGTGCGCACTGAGCCCCTCTGCAAAGGGCTTAGGACGGATGTGCGTCTACACCAGCCCCCTGTCTCCATCCGCTTTTATTAACTATTTTTGATTTTGCATTACCTGTGTATCTATAAACCGCTTCAGAGCCTCTCTTTGGAAGTAACCATAGGGCTAGCATGAGGATAAAGAACAACAGAGGCCACTTCAGAGTATTTATCCAGTGCCTCCTACACTCAGGCCTGGGCGTGGAGTCAAGCAGGACACCGTTCCCAGGCTTGAAAAAACTTAATGCTAGTGACAGTGACAGACTGGAAATAAGCAATCATATAAGTAGTGTAAGCTGAAGTAATAACAAGTGCTCTGAAGCCAGTAAAGACAGGTGGGGATGGACTGGACACTGGGGTAAGATGGGCCGACTCTCCTGGATGGGGTGGACGATGGGGCATTTGAATAGAGACCCACAAGCTAATAAGCCAGGAGCCACCCTCTCGAAGGAAAAGCTCTCCAGGCAAAGCAAAGGGAACATGCAACAGCTTGAAGCCCAGAGGTGGCAGGAGCCTGGCACATCCCAGGGCTGCTACTGTGAGGCCAGTGGGACCAGAGCCCACCAAGCAGGGCCAAGGAACATGGGGTAAGTCCAGAGACGGAGGCTGACACCAGCGCCATGGTGCGGGGGCCATGATGAGGAGACTGGACTGCACACTGGGGAAGGGGAAGCCACTGGAGGGAGCGCTTTAAACAGAAATTAACTTCATTTTACACACGAGGAAACAGGCTCAGAGGGGTTAAGTGCCGAACCCAAGTTAAAGATGAAACCAGGAACCCAGCCGTATGATTCTGTGTTAAATGTAATATATTTAATATGGTTTTTTGGGTTGGGGGGGGTTGTGTGTTTTTTTTGCGGTACGCGGGCCTCTCACTGCTGTGGCCTCTCCTGTTGGGGAGCACAGGCTCCGGACACGCAGGCTCAGCGGCCATGGCTCACGGGCCCAGCCGCTCCGTGGCATGTGGGATCTTCCCGGACCAGGGCACGAACCCATGTCCCCTGCATCGGCAGGCGGACTCTCAACCACTGCCCCACCAGGGAAGCCCTTTTTTTTTTTTTAATATGGTTTTAATTATGTATTGAAGAGATACAAAACACTATTTGTAACATACGTTTAAGATTTAAGGAATAAAAATCATACATACCTGACTTTTTACAGCTGTGTGCCCACCATCAGCTGAAGAAATGGAGAAGTGCCACTGCCCCAGGGGTCATAGGAGGCCGCCCCTCCCTCCCTCCTCTGCATTTGGCCAAGGCTTCCTCAGCCCCAGTGGCAGCTCCTCTGCCCAGTCTGGCTCCAGTCCTCTTCCCTTCACAGGGAAGTGTGTACCCCAAACTCCATCTCAGTATCTGCCTCAGGGGAGCCCCATCTACTGTCTGACATTAACTTAGTGATGCCTGCTTTCTTTAGATTAGTATTTATTTGAATCGTATGTCTTTTTAAATCCTTTCACTTTTAACCTTTCTATAAAACTATGTTTCGGTTTTTCTCTTAGTGGATTTTACTGTTATCTTTTGTCTTTCAAGTGGTATATTTATTATAATTACTGATATATTCAGCATTTCTATTTTTCCTGCCTATTCTGCTGCTTCTTGCCTTCTTTTGGGTTGATACCATTTTTATCATTCCATTTCTGTGCCTCTATAAGTTTGGGAATTATACACTCCACTTTTAGACTTGTAGTAATTGCTCTGGAAATTACAACCAGCATAATTTTCAAAGACTCAAGTTAATCAGAACTTTCATCTTCCGACTGGACAATGTACCAACTCCAGAACATTTAACTCCAGTCCCTCCTCTCAATTTATATATTACTACTCTCATGTGTTCTAATTCTAACCTATTTTTAAATTCCAGAAGCCATCAGTATTCCCTACAGTCATGAGTGTGTCCTGTACTTGCCAGGTGTTCAGCCATCTTCCCTCAGCATCCCTTCTTGCATCATCTCAAACCTTCCACCTGGGATCACTTTCTTTCTACCTAAGGTATACCCTTAGAGTTTCTTCTTCTGGGCCTGTTGGGGGCCAAATCCATTTTTGTTTGAGAATGTCTTTACTTCAATATTTAAAATAGTGAAAGATATTTTCTTTAGATACACAGTTCTAGGATGGCAGTGATTTTCTTCCAACACATCGCAGTTTTTAATCCACTCTTCACCTGGCTCCCATTGTTACAACTCAGAAGTCACTTTTGTGTACATGTTGCCGTTTGGCTGCCTTTAAGATCTCTTGGTCTTTGGGGTTCTGCCCCCACCTGTTTTAAATCCTTTTTGAGATGTGCCTTCTTGAATCTGCAGGATAGCACTTTTCATCAGTTCTGGAAAATCCTCAGCCATTGTTTCTTTGGCTATTACCTGTCCCATCTCTCATTGCTCTCTTTACAGAGCTCCAATTACATCGTTTATGTCTCTGCTACATTCTGGCTAATGTTTTCTGGCCGATCTTCCAGGTCACTTATTTCTTTAGCTGTGTCTAATCCGTTTATTTAATTCATTGAGCTTTACATTGCTATTGTGAGATATAACCTTTACGCGGAAAAGTCCATACAGCACATACGCACAGTTTACTTACAATTAAGGCAAATGCCTGTTTAACAATTACTCAAATCAAGAATTAAAGCCAAACAAAAGAGGCTCCCGCTTGCCCTTCTCCAATCATAATATTTCCTCTCCTCCTAGCACTTAAGATATCATTTACTTTTATTTTGTTATAATTTTACCACCTAGGTATGTATCCCTAAAAGTCACAGTTCAGTTCGTCTGGTTTTGAACTTCACATATGAACAGAAGCATTCGTATGTTTCTTCCTCCTTCACTAGATATTACGTCTGCGAGAGTCATTCAGGTTGCTGACTATACGTGTGGTTTGTTGGCTGTCATTGCTGTTTTTCCATCCACTTATTCAACAAATATATATTAAGCACCCAAACATGGTCCTAGGGGCTTGGGATACATCCATAAATAAAACTGATAAAGCTGCCTGCCCTCGTGGGGCTCACGTTCTAGAATGAGAAAATCACATTTGTGTGTTAACCTCATGGGTGTGAGCCGAGTGACCTACAGCTTTATTTGGGGGAGAAGCGCTGCGGACACTGGGGAACCACCAGTCAAAAGCCCTAAGACGGGAACAACAAGAAAAGTACACAGTGAAGAAAGAGGAGAGCAGAGAGCGCCTGTCAGGGAGGCCAGCCAGGGCACAGAGGGCCTTGTGGGTACCGGGTACCGTAGGGTCACTTGCCTTCTGCCGTTTAGCATACCTTTTATGATTTCCTTTAGTCAAGATCTGTAGGAGGTAAACTGTCTCAGTTTTTGTCTGAAATGTCTGTATTTCACCCTCCGTCTTTATTTTTTTAAATGTCCCTCAGTGACTTCTATCATGTCTTTAATCTTCAGAAATTCAAAGATGCCGTCCACACTGAAATGACCTTCAGAGGCATAGAAATTCAAGATGTGATGCAGAAGGCTTCTTTTCTTTTGTTTGAATTGGTTCCTTTACTGGAGTTCCTTTAGCTGCTTGTTTCTTTGTAGCAAACAATTTTCTCCCTCCAAATCCTGCTTCTCTTGGCCAAAAGCCTTCTTTCCTCCTTTTTTCTCAACCTACCCAGGCTACCTGCCTAGAGTCAACTTCACATCTGCTCTGCTGACGGATGTTCTACCGCTCTTGTTTGCTTTATCCACTTGAATTTGTGGTACCTGGCCTGGCCGAGGAATGTTGCAATACATGGTCTTGTGAATGAATGTTTTTTTCAGCATTGTCAGAGCAATAATAGATCTACTTAGAAACTTTGTGGGACGAGGGAGGGAGGATTCTGAAGCCCCAGAAACTTGGGCAAATAAAGCTGGTTACGGTCACCAGGTAACCAAGGGAAGATTTTAGAATAGAAAAAGAGAGCAAAAACTCAGTTATCAGATTTGAGACTTGAGGGCAAAGTACATGGTCACAAAATGGCTAATAAGGGAGAGGAGGGAAATAGGGCATCAGTCTGTATCTGACACAGTCCACAGTCTCCTTTTTATGTGTATTGTTTTTTTAACTTCTTAGAATCAGATCCATGCAGTTTCTTTCTTCTTTTACACACTCTTCCATAGTTCAGTTGGCCCTAAATGTTGATGTCTGAAATGTGACATTACACAGGAAGGTCGGTTGTGTTCTACCTCACATCTAAGCCATAGTGAACGATAAGTTTTCACAGGTGACAGCTAGTTGCAATATATGCCACATATGGCTAAAGGTTGATATTTGAATGAAGGAAATATTGATGCTGAATTAAAGAAACTGGATGTAAGTACAGGGAAAAATTCTTTGATTCTTGTTGCTTTGCCTTAAACACAATGCACTGACACCCTGTACATATGTGTGAATGAATTTTGTTTCAACGTAATTCTCAGGCTCCTCAGTAAGTTCTTCAGAACTCTGTCGTGAATCTTTCTGGATGGTGCTCAGAAAGCTTTCAAAAACTTCTGCTGAGATCTGTTTCGATTGCTTTGTACGTGGAAGGCTGTAGTTATTCTTCAGGGAGGTAGCATTGCACTGAGTGCCACATGGATTATCGAAGTGGGAAACACTTTTGGTCCATAAGCAGAAATGTTCGACATGTCCATCAGAAGCAAATCTCAAAGGTTCAATTTACTCATTTTAAATAGAATAATTCCTTGGATGTTTCTGAAGGGTTATTGACAATACTACCATTATTACAGATGATGTGAGGTCATCCATGGCAGATGCAAGAGCAGTTCCACATTTTGTCCTTACCAGCTCTCGTACACTCAGAGGCACAGACTTCTTGATATCATTCCAGGTCCTAAATGTCTTCTGATGCAAAATATCCTCTTTAATCTTCATGTTGCTCCCAACTTAATCAACCACTGTAGCACATTCAGTAACCTCCTCATATTAGACAGTTCTGGGGAGGCTGAGATGGCCAGGACAGAACAGACGGCATACCTCTTCTGTGTTGTGTTCACTCTACGTTGTCAAGGGCATCAAGCTTTGGCTGATACAAAATATGACCTCTTGAACCAAGGGAAATGCTGTGACCACAATAATAAGTCCCCCCACCACCAATTCAGGGAATTTGAGCTGCAAATCTGTCAATGTCCTAAGATTTAGCCCAAGTCTAATGACCGGATAATTCAATGCACAGGCTGCCTCATTTTCATACAAGTCAGTGTGAAGAGAGTATACAAGATCTAGGTGAAAAGTAACCTTGAACACCATAGGCAAAGGTGCCAGATGTGTCTTCCTTTTCCAAACACTCTGACACCAGTGGATGAGCAGATACCATGGCAAGAAGAGGAGAGGCTCTCAGGGGTTCCCACAGAAAAAGTTCTCATCCTTACTCTTACAAACATAGTATAAAATTCTAGGATGGCAAATATTTTTAGCTTCAGTGCATTGAAGACATTTTCCCACAATCTCATACCTTTCATTTTCACTGTTGAGACATCAGTGTCAGTCTAACTGTCACTCCTGTGAAGTCAATTCCCTTTTTCTTCTCACTGCCTTTAATATTTTCTCTTTGATGCTGATGTTCTGCGGTTTTACCATGATATGTCTAGACAGGCATTCCTTTTTATTTATCTGGCTTGAGATTCTAACCAATTACCTTTTCAAATATAATCTCTGTCCTACTCTTTCTCTTACATATCTGGAAATCCAGTAAGAAGTATTGTTGGGCCTTCTCTTCCCTCCTCCCATGTCTCTTATACCTGTTCTCCAAGCTTGATATCTCTCTCTCTTTCTGTGCTGCATTCTGGATAATATCTTCAGATCTATTTTCCACTCCACTAATGCCCTTTTCAGCTGTGTTGAAGCCACTGTTTTCACCCATCTGCTGAATTTTATTCTATAATGATTGTATCTTTCAATACCAAGAGTTCCATTTTGTACTTCTTCAATTGCCTCTTGTTTTGCACTCATATATTGAATCCATTCTTTCATTTCTTTAAAGATATTAAAACACTACTTTTAGGTTCTGTATCTGATAGTTCCAATATCCCAAGTGTTTGGAGATCTGATTCCACTGGATATGATTTCCATTTGTTTGCGGTCCTCATTCTTTGTCTCTTCATATGTTTTAAAGGTTTTTTTTGTGTGACACTTTATCTGTGGTTTTTTTTAAGGGCTATGTTGTAGATGTATTCCTCCACAGAAGGGCACACCCAGTCCAGGACCAGTAAATTTTAAGTAAATTCCCAGCCTGAGACTTTTCAGACCACACAGGTAGCATTATTTTAGACACAGATTTTCATGAATTGACTTGTGATTACAATTTTTCCCCTATTCACCCAATGCCAGTGTTGAAACTGGTAGGTTTCCTTGTGCCCTTCTGCCATGCAGGTTTGTATTTTGTAGATTATCCTTACAAGAGGGTATAGGGTCTTCCCCTAGGTTTCTCCACCTTGGACAGACCCTGCAGGTTTTGACTCTTGTCCCCTTCACTCCAAATAGCCAACAAAACTGAAACACAAATTCACCAAGATTTGGCCAATACCTTCAGGGTAAAAACTGGCTTTATTAGAAAGCTCCCTTCTCTGGATTCCAATTTTTACTGCATGCTTAGCCTCTGAGAATTACCTTCTTGCCAGCTCAGTAATGTATTAAAATATTTTACCTTTTATCCATCATTTTAGTAGTTTTCAGTGGCAGTGTTTTTCATGGAGGTAGCCTACCATAGTACTAGAAAGAGAAGCTTCTATTCACTGTAATTCGTGATCTTCAACAATAAAGAGAATTTAGCTACATGTGTAAGTCAGAAATCTTCCAAATTTAGTTTAAATATTTAGTCTTTTATGTTTAAGGAAGTAACTTATGATACTTTTCATCTCAAATTATTAGCTTTTCCAACTGTTGAGTTGTAGCATTTCCAACTGTTGAGTTTTTCAGCAAAGAATATTCAAACTAGATTACTTATTCCACAAATGCGGATGGTTTTAAGTCAAGAGCATGGATATAGAGCCTATAAAATGACCAGTGGTCCTTCTGAATGAGCCTGGAAGTTATCCTAGTTCACCACTTATGGAAGATCAACTGATCAGAGCACAAAGAAGTCCCACATCGTGGAGCAGATAATACCTTGTCATTCTTGTTGGAGCTGCTGCACTAATTCTTTTATTTTTTAATTGTGGTAACAAAAAACCCACATAAGTTACCATCCTAACCATTTTTAACGTACAGCTCAGTAATGTTAATATATTCACACGGTTGTGCAACAGATCTCTGGGACTTGCTCACCTTACAAAACTGAAACTCTACACCCAGTGAACATCAACTCCCCCTCCCTGCTCCACACTGCTGCACTAAGTCTTACACGTCAGCTGCATCCAGGATGGATGCAATCACGAAAGCTGTAATACCAAAATTCGCTAATATTTCAGAACCAAATTTAATTGTTTACACAATTCCTGAGAAAATGAAGCTTACCCATTTAGAGTCAGATAATCTGAGTAAATAATATTTTTTACTAAAACAATATTTCCTACATCAGACACTAGAATCAAAGACCTTTACAGCTGATAGAGACATTAAAGTTCAGACTTTAACTCTCTCGTTTTGCACATAAAGCAAATGAGCTTCATGCTCATGCTACAGTTATGAAATACAGAGGAGCTCATACAAAGATCTTTTTAAAAATACTTCATTTCTAGCTACCAAAATATGATCACTATCCAATGAAAGACATTAAAAATGTATAAAAACAAACAAATTTAAAATTTGGCATCTTAATACTTCTACTTCAAAGTTTAAATTCCTTATTTCCAGGGAATTCCCTGGCGGTCCAGTGGTTAGGACTCAGCGCTTTCACTGCCGGGGCCTGGGTTCAATCCCTGGTCAGGGTACTAAGATCCCGCAAGCCACATGGCACAGCCAAAAAAAAAAAAAAAAAAATTAAATTCCTTATTTCCAAATCTGAAATGCATTGCATATGAAATATGTTAGTCTGGTTTTAATTTGCTATGTTTCCATTTTTAATACAATATTATTTCTCTTATTCTGAAATATATCTCATTTAGACGTTAGAATCTTCTCTGAATAAAAATTTTGACTGAGGATTGTATCTGTTGACATGATTTATCTCTAATGACCTTGTGTCCTATTTCTTATCATTTCAAGTTTCACATTTGCATATGAGGAAAAAAAACTTACCTCTGTATAACATTTATATTCAGGTCAATTCCACCAAATCTGGACAGGAATACAAGGTACGGAAGGGCACCAGAGCTGGTGAGGGGGATCTACGCCCAAACAAGAAGAATAACAGCCCATTAGAGAATTCAGATCCAAGCAGTGGACAGCACGGCAGGTTTCGTGATGTAAGGCAGGACATTCTTAGTGGGATGGGCATTCCAGTAACAGTCACAGCTATTCAATCCAGGTGTCTGAGTTGACACACACCCTCAGCAAAGTAAGCAGAAGCAGCATGAATGCCAGAATGCCAGTCTGTGCTCAGTTAAAAGCCCACAAGTTGTCTACAAAATTATCTAAAATCTAGGTCTATCTAAAAGGTAAGTACAATTAATAGAAATATATTCTAATATATATGTTATATATGTATTTTTATATATGTGTATATGTATTTTCATATATGTGTATATGTGTTTTCATATATGTGTATATGTATTTTTATATATGTGTATATGTATTTTCATATATGTGTATATGTGTTTTCATATATGTGTATATGTATTTTTATATATGTGTATATGTATTTTTATATATGTGTATATGTATTTTCATATATGTGTATATGTATAAATATATATATATATTTCCCAAAAGTCTGAGGCCACAGCATAATTAACCCTCTGAGTGTCATGTGTACTTACTGTACATTCATATAATTTCAAGGTAGAAAAAAATCATTTTCAAATCTAAAATTCTGTAAAGGACATCATTGGGTCGAGTGGGTTAATATGGACTATAGGTTCAATTAAAGTATTATTATCTCAACGTTTAGTTTACTGAAGTTGTTAACTGTGCTGTGATTATGTAAGAGAATAGTCCTTATTCTTAAGGAAATACACACTGAAGTGTTTAGAATTAGAGAACCATAAACATAAGCAACATCCTCTTGAACGGTTCAGAAAAAAATTATGTACACATTGTGTATTTCGTATATATTATTTGCATATATGTATGAATGAAAGATCACGGGAGAAGCAAACGAGGCTAAATGTTCACAACTGTCAAATCCGGGTAAAGGGTATATGGCTACTGTTTGGACCACTCTTATCCTCACAAATTTTCTGGAGGTTTGAAATTACTTTTAAATAAAATGTCAAATTTTTTTAAAAGTGAAAATAATTATTTCCCCCAAAAAAGCATTATGAAATTAAAATTAAAATAAATATATAATCAATATAAATATATTTTATTAAGCTTCATGCAAATACACAAAGTACAATTTCCCATACAGCTGAATGGCTCCTAAGCCTATAAGACCAAATCTGATATTTACTTAACCCTTAACATTCCAGCCTCAAAGCCTAGCACGGTTATCTCAGTCTTCCCCAAAGGACAAATTTCTCCTTGCTACTAAAAACATGTATAACTAGGAAATGGGCCCAGAGGGAGACTGGCTCACAGGGCAGGCCTTTGCGAAGCCTTTTCCTGGAAAGGACACCCAGGACTTGGATTTCTGATGGGGCATTTTTTAGTAGATATAATTTGGGTAGATGCTTCAAAGGTTCCCTGGTTTTACAGAAGAAGGTCAAGAACAGATTAAACGTGCAGTTTCCCAGACTGGATGCCCTCCTGGTCTTGGTAGTGATAAGAGTTAACACGGAAAGGAAGAAGCTTACATCTGGAGAGCTCATACTTTATAAATGGGTACAGGCACTGCTCTTGGTTTTGACTCATTTAGCCCCAAACTACCTTCTGAGGAGGCTGAAATTTTCCACATTTCACAGAGCAGAGGTGTGACCTCCCTGCATGGCACTGCCATTAAGTCACTTAGTCACAGAAATCTGTGACTCCAGAGCCCAAGTTCATCTCACTACACTAACCACCCTGCCTTAAAATCCATCAATCTATTGAAGCTGGGACTTCCCTGGTAGCACAGTGGTTAAGAATCCACCTGCCAATGCAGGAGACACAGGTTCGATCCCTGGTCCAGGAAGATCCCACATGCCGTGGAGCAACTAAGCCTGTGCACCACAACTACTGAGCCTGCGCTCTAGAGCCTGCGAGCCACAAGTACTGAGCCCGCACGCTGCAACTACTGAAGCCCATGCATCTAGAGCCCGTGCTCCGCAACAAGAGAAGCCATCGCAATGAGAAGCCCTCACACCGCAATGAAGAGTAGCCCCCGCTCGCCGCAACTAGAGAAAGCCTGCGTGCAGCAACTAAGACCCAACGCAGCCAAAAATAAATAATAAATAAATAAATAATTTTTAAATGTATTGAAGCTTTTGTCACATTTCACATTGCTACTTATGGTCTAATGCAAATTCTAATGTGGCAGATACATATTTGCAATGACTGGTCTACAAAACTAAGCGCTTAGACAACCGAAATCACCTCTCCAGTATTAGCTATTCTGGCAAAAATGTTGGAGAATCAAAACCGTCCATTGATGAATCACTGAAAGCAATTCTTAGACTGGGGCTGGGGGAGTGTAGTTTGTAAATCCACATCCAGTATGCTGATAAGTACCTTCAAAGACTTCTCTTTCCCCAACCCAGCACAACCACCAGGACCAGAACGGAACTTAGTTTTCCTTCTCTGGAATCTATTTACCAATTCAACTTCTTTTAAAATGTTTATATTAATATTCAGACACTGAAGCCATTTTTATTATTGTATGTTTTAAATATTTTTAACATCTTTATTGGAGTATAATTGCTTTACAATGGCATGTTAGTTTCTGCTTTATAACAAAGTGAATCACTTATACATATACATATGTTCCCGTATCTCTTCCCTCTTGCGTCTCCCTCCCTCCCACCCTCCCTATCCCACCCCTCTAGGTGGTCACAAAGCACCAAGCTGATCTCCCTGTGCTATGCGACTGCTTCCCACTAGCTATCTATTTTACATTTGGTAGTGTATATATGTCCATGCCACTCTCTCACTTTGTCACAGCTTACCCTTCCCCCTCCGCATACTTAGTGTATAAGAATGCCAGAGATTTCTGTGCATTAATTTTGTATCCTGCTACTTTACCAAATTCATTGATTAGCTCTAGTAGTTTTCTGGTAGCATCTTTAGGATTCTCTATGTATAGTATCATGTCATCTGCAAACAGTGACAGCTTTACTTCTTCTTTTCCTATTTGGATTCCTTTTCTTTCTTTTTTTTCTCTGATTGCTGTGGCTAAAACTTCCAAAACTATGTTGAATAAGCGTGGTGAGAGTGGACAACCTTGTCTTGGTCCTGATCTTAGTGGAAATGCTTTCAGTTTCTCTGGAATCTATTTATCAATTCAACCTCTTTTAAAATGTTTATATTAATATTCAGAGACTGAAGCCACATTTTTTAAAAATTCGTTTTACTATTAATGAAACTAAGGTATAGGGCAGGTTACAAGCAATGCCTCCTCGTCACTCTTGCCCTGATCAATCATCAAAACACCCTGACGTTCAAACATTCTTGACATGGTTCTTGAAATAAAATTAAAGCTAAAGTAAATTCACTGTAACTGGAAAATTCTTTTCTAATTTTAAGGGTGAGATTCCCATGAAATATTTTACCTGTTTTATATACTTCCAGTTAAGCTTATATTAACTATTGAAAAAGAAAGTTTGTATCACCACCTGGATTAGTCATGAAAAGATCTAGAAAAGGGACACACACTGTGAATTCCAGGGATTAGGAAGAGAACCCCCACCCTTCATTCCCAATGAACCTGGCCTCCTGAAAAGGCACCACACTGCAGTCTCCTTGGTTTATACAGGAGGGGGTCACAGGAGCTCAACGTTCTAGAAAAACATCCTGATTATAAGACAGACTATCAGAACCTGTTTTTTAAAGTCTCTGAAGTTCTATAGTTCTCAGTGACTTCTTTTAAAAACAGATGTAGCTCTTAAAAAACGGATGCACATTTCACATCTTCTGTACTTTTCCTCTTCCTGCATAGCTGATTAGCTTGGGAAGGCTGTCAAAATTTTAAATTAAGATTAGATCATGTAAAGATGTTTAAAAAAATAAAATTAAATTAAAAAAATAAACTGCAAACTACTCTTTGAAAGCAAAAAAAAAGGATTAGATCATGAATATAGGGAGACATCAGCAGGAAATAATATTTTAACTTTCCATTTGGTATAAAGAAAGGAACAGTTAAATCAAGGTTATGAGGAAACATGTGGTATTTGTGAGGACAAAGGTTCTTTAAAAGCAAGAGAACATTACCGTATGACACAGCAATTCCACTCCTAGGTATGTACCCGAGAGAAGTGAAAACATACGTCCACATACATGAAATTTCACAGCAGTATTGTTCGCAAAAGCCAAAAAGTGAAAATAACCCAAAGATCCATCAACTGATGACAAAGTGCGGTGTATCCATGCAGTGGAATATTATTCAGCCATAATGAGGAATGAAATACTGATTCATGCTATAACATGGATGTTTAGCATAACTAAACATTATGCTTAGTGAAAGAAGCCAGTTACAAAAGATCATATATTGTATTATCCCATTTTATGAACTCTCCAGAATTGGCAATCTGTTGTGACTTAAGGTATCAGTAGATTAATGGATGTCAGGGATTAGGGGAAGGGAAGTGGGGAGTGACTGCTAATGAATACAAAGTTTCTTTTGGGGGTGATAAAATGTTCTGGAATTAGATGGTGGTGATGGTTGCACAACTCTGTGAGTATATGAAAAACCAGGAACTTGTCCATGTTTGAATGGTGAATTTTATGATATGTAAATTATATCTTTATAAAGCTTTTATTTAAAATGCAGATACAACAAAAGGTGACATGTAAAAGAATCAATATATACTATTTGTGAAATTCTGGAAGTGAATAAAGGGGATACATTTTTTAAAAGAAGAAGAGAAAAGCTCTTCATCATTCCTCCCCTTCCCTCCTTCCCTGTCTGTTCCGTCACAATTCAGTCCTACAGTCATTAGATGGGGCAGACAAAAGTGACGTCTGCAACATGGGGGGGGGCCGTGCTCCAGAGCAGGGCTGGAGGAAGAGGGCATCCACCTGGGGGTGGAGGTGCTGGACATGGGAGATGAGTCACATGCCAGGGAGGCTGATCAAATAAGTGAATATACTCAGAACACAGAAGCCAAGTGGCTCATTGTCTGAAACGGTAGTTACAAACATAGGAAGTGAGAAAATTACAATGAACCCTGAGGTACGGGGTTAGAACTGGCGGTATTGGTGTGCACTCACGGTTTTCAATATATAGATTGATATAGAAATACACGTAGAGGTAAGTGTATGTAAATGTGTATATATGTTTATATACGGAATATATCCCCTGGGGCTCTGCCCACTTAGAGGGCCTGGAGCAAAGAGCAGCTCTGGTATACTCGGATCCCAGATTCTGGATACTTGGTTCCGTTAAAAGGAACCAGAGCTCTTTGGAGAAATGGATGATTCTGGGACCGAGGCAAGGAAAGTACAGGTGGGTTTATAGTATCTTGTATCAGAAAGTAAGGAAGTGCTCAAAGAATGATGGGCACATGTCAAAAGGACACAGAAACCAGCATGAAGCGGCTCCTACTGGCTATATTAGGGACAATTGAAACATCAAAATAAATAATGAAAATAATGGCTCATAAGCCACTTAATAAAACAGGAAATCTTGAGTCCCTGCAAACATATAAACAATAAATGAATACATGAAAGTTTGGTGAGGAATGGCATATCTACATAGTTTCAAAGTTTCTCCCACAAAATGCTTATTAATTACAAAGTAGATAAAGAGCACTCCACCAGGAAAAAGACAGATGGGTCTGATAGATTCCACCTTAATCAAGTGACTGCAGTGAACATCAGTAGTAATGGGACAGACGAAAATCACCTGTAAGCTAAGAAAAGCGTGGAGAAGAGCACAGCGTCATTTCTGTGACATTCCTGCCAAAGATGCAAGCCTGAATCTAGTCATCAGGAAACATCCGATAACTCAAGTCAGGGACATTCTACAAAATAACAGGTCTGCAATCTTCCAAGTGTTATGGTCCTCAAGACTAAGGAAAGACTGAAGAAGTGTTCTAGACTATAGGAGACTTGCCAAATGCACTGCATGATTGTGACCTGGGGCCTGGGGCTGAGACAGCTGACATGAGATGACATTACTATCCTCACCATGACGGCTGGATTGTGGGTGTATGGAACAGGGCTCTGGTTTTAAGGAAACATACACTGAAATATTTGAGGTAATGGAGCAGCTTACCCCCAAATGGCTTATGAAAGAGAAAATTGTTCTTTGCACTATACTTCCAACTCGTCTGTGATCTGTGATTGCTTTTTTATAAACAATAAAGCAGGGCTTCCCTGGTGGTGCAGTGGTTGAGAGTCTGCCTGCCAGTGCAGGGGACACGGGTTTGTGCCCCGGTCCGGGAAGATCCCACATGCTGCGGAGCGGCTGGGCCCGTGAGCCATGGCCGCTGAGCCTGCGCGTCCGGAGCCTGTGCTCCGCAACGGGAGAGGCCACAACAGTGAGAGTCCCGCGTGCCGCAAAAACAAAACAAAAAAACAAAACAAAATAACAATGTGAGAGGAACCTGAAAGAGGAGGAGCAACACTCTCTGTGTACGCGCTCTGTCCACACTTCCAGCTGGCGCTTGAACCATGTGTGTGCAGGTCAGACTCAAGAGCCCCAGCAAAAGACCAGAAAGCTGAATCAAGATATGAATGACTGCCCACTGCAGGTGAGGGAGAATTTGCAAGTTAACTGCCTGTCAAAGCAAAAGTATCAAAAGTCTCAGAGGAATATAACAGAATCCAGAGTCTCCACAGCACAGCATTCGTGACGTTTAGCGCTGCACCGTTTAATGAACAGCCAGAGCCATACATGACTCCTGAGCACTGGAAACGTGGCTAGGGCAACTGATGAGCTGAACCGTTTGTTAAATTTCATGTTAATTTATTTAAATTCTAAAATTAACTTTGCTTTGGGAAAACTTTTAAGTTTGGAATGACCGGGTATATGAATCTAATATTTCAACAGCAACTTTTATGAAATCTAAATATAGATAAAGTATTTCCAATGGAAATTTAGTGTCAGCATTGAGGTCTTCTGTAAGTGTAAAGTACATACCAGGCTCTGCAGACTTAGTACACAGAAAAGAATGTAAAATATCTTATTACCAATTTTAAATAGTGATTACATGTTGAAATGAGATAATATTTTAGATACATTTATTTGGTCAAATAAAAATATTATTAAAATTAATTTCACCTATTTCTTTTTGTAATGTAGCTACTAGAAAATTTTAAATTATTTATGTGACTCACATTATATTTCTATTGAATAGCACTAGTCTGGGATATTATCCAAATATGCTCAGAAATGAAGAACCAGAGAAATGTGACCCTTCTCAAAGGAAAAAAATCAAACCAGGCCAACCCTGAGATGATCCAGATGTTAGAATTACCAGATAAGGACTTTTAAGCAGCTATTTTAACTACGCTCAATGTAGTCAAAGAAATATGCTCATAATTGAAATAAAAACCAAGAAATCTAAGCAGATAAATAGAAATTATAAAAAAAGAACCAAATGAAAACTCTAGAACTGAAAAATACATGTCTAAAATTAAAAATTCACTGAATGGACTTCATAGCAGAATGGAGATGCTGAGAAAGAGTCAGTGAATTTGAAGACACATCAATGAAAAGTATGCAATCTGAAAGACAGACAGGAAAAATATTTTATAAAATGAACAGAGCCTCAGGGGTCTGGAAGACAATACCAAAATGTCCGAGAGAGCAGAGGAAGAGGTAGAAAAAAATATTTGAAGAAATAACAGCTGAAAACTGTCTGATTGCTCTGCATTGGGGTGAGCATACAGTAGATGCTCAATAACCACTTCAGGTAAGAACAAACGCAAATACTAAGTTTCAAAGTACATGTTGACCAAATACTCTTTATATGGAAGCCTTAAAAAATAAACTAATATGACTATAATACTGCTACACACAAAATATGACCCAAGCACATGATAATTGTCCCAAACCTGCCAGAATTTAATTGAATTGTGACCAACAAAACTCTATTTGGGACAGTGGGGGAAAGCCAGACGAGGTTACATGCTCCTGTAATATACTGCATCCCCTCCTCCATACTGGGTGATTCTGAGCCTTTTCCGCACTGTACCTGAGCCAGCACATCTTGAAACTGTTCTCTCGTGAGAGGCAGCAGGAAGGTTGTGATGACTCTTCGCAGTTCATTCTTTGTCACCGTCATGTTGTTACTGATGTTGAGCAGGTGAAAGGCTTTCTTCAACTCATCTCCTTTATCAGTAATTTTTTGAAATAAAATCCGTTTAACATCTAAGGACGACAGTATTGGATGTCCAACAGCTGTGGCTATAAAAGAGAGACAGCTATTTATTAAACGCTCTTAAAGCTAAGATAATAAGCAGCATTTCACTGTGTACTAGAATCCAACAAACTTCTAAACAGTATTTCCTCCACTATATCTAGGTTTACAAGTAGATGACCCGCAATTGCAAATCTGCAGTCATTTGTTGCACCTCTGAAATTTACATTTCAATCAATATGAATAGTAGTAACATTAGAAAAAAAGAGCGAAGATAATCTTCCCTATAAAGGACCTACGTCACAAGTGAAAAACATGGATATTGAAATAAAACTTAGTTAAGAATCAGTTTTATCTCAAATAAATCTTCAAAATATTATATTCACTTTTCATCCCCTTGCCAATTTTTGAGGGGAAAACACGTAATTCTTAAATCTGCAACCTTTTCCTTTCAAAGACAAGGAAGAGGTAAGCATCACTGGATGCTAAAGGATAATGAAGAACGTTTAGTTCTGGAATGAGCTTGCAGGGCGCCTGCACTTCCTGGTGGGGAAAGGGGTCCCAGCTCTAACGGTTTAGGTCCCAGAGTCCCCGTGTCACCAGAGGGCAGCTGACACCCTACAAACACAGTAACTGCAAATTAACTCATGGTGCCAATCAGTATCACAAACATGAAGATGTGATTAGTCCCTTTCGATATTTTATAACCTAGTAGGTAAAGAGGAGGCTAAGAACCATGGTAGCTTGGTAAATCTCTTATATCTATTAATGAGATTGCAAAGCCTTGGTGACCATCATTCATTTAGGATGCTCTGCTCTTGGAAAGCTTAGACTCTGGAGGGGGAAGCAAAACAAGAAACAGACAAATGAATGATGAGGTAACGGTAGATAGTGCCAAGTGCCGCAAAGGACAAACCAACGAGGTGGGGGGCAGCCGGGAAGCTTAGGACGGGGGTCACAACGGAGCTGCTGTTTGTTACGGGGGGTGTTTTGGGATGTGGAACCAGATGTTCACCTAGGAGAAGACAGACAGGCAGAAGAGGGCTGGGCACAGAGCCTGGGGGAGAAGGGTCTTAAATCTCCCACAAGAACTCCAAGGATGCTCAATGTGCAGAGTGGCTGCCTGCATCCCTCTGAGTTTCTGACTGTCGCTTCAAACCTCAGAAGCAGCTGATTCACGTGGCGGAGCTGCAGGGCTCCACATCAGCTGGTGAAGAGTATTTCTCCCTCTGCCCACCCAGCCTGGAATTCCTCCTCCTGAACCCAGCGTCACAGAGGGACCCCTTTATGTCTTTATGTCTCCATCTTGCAATCTTTTTTCAGAATTTTCATGCGCATTTTCAGGTGCTTTCCAAGCAGCCCCATCTTGGCAATCAATAATTCTAATTTTGAAGTATCAGAAATATTGCTTTGAAACTATTTGAGTTAACTTGAGGGCAGACTTTTTATTTCACGAGCCTAATGCAACTTCTGGAATTTAAAATGAAAGCGGTAGCCAAACTTGCACAACCTGCTGGTGGGAGAGTACTAACTGATATGATGTTTCTGGAGGGGAATTTGACAAAATTTTCTACATCCGTTTAGGATACAGAAAGTCACAGCAGATTGTCATTCTGACCCTGGCACTGAGAACAAGTAGGATAAGCTAAAAAAAGAGAGGGGTGTGAAACCCACCAAAGAACTGAGGGTACAAATAAACTAAACTCCAGAAAGGACCAGCCACTCCTCAGAGAGAAAACACCCATGACTCCTTTCACCCTTGAAGAGTCTTGGGCAGAGAAGCAGATTCATTCTACACAGGGGTATGGAGAAAACAAGTGATTACTTAGTAGCCACGTGGACCGATCCCATGGATTTGCATCCCAAGAGCCTCAGTCACAGTACGAGTCTGCACCCGTCCTCGTGGGCCTTCACACGTTGCACAGGAAGCACCCCAAAGCTGGGAGTGAGGCAGGAGAGCTGTGTGATATGCCCTGAGGGATGCAGGGTCTTCCCTAAGTGTCAGGCAGCTGCTCACCGTGCCTGAGCACAGACGAGCGGCAAACCCCTCTGAAGCATACGGGGCCCTCACCGAGGGCACCTCAGCAGCCCACTGCAATTGCAGGCAGGGCAGCAGGGCGGAGGGCGACCTCCTAAGGTGCACGAAGCTAGCAGCAGAGCTGGAGGACAAACAGAGCTCCCCAGAAACCCTCCAAAAGTGGCAGGAGGGCTGGAAAGCAGAGAGCCCGCCACAGGATGCCAAGCTGGCAGCTGGACTCTGAAGCAGACATGGCTGGAGTCTCAGCAGTGCTCAGATCACAAGGCCTGTTGAAGGGAAGCATCTGAAACAAGGGGTCACGTGAATCTAACCAAAACTGCAACCAAATCCAGACAGAGCTCAACTGAGAAATTAAACTGAGCCAGCCCACCTCACCAGTAGCCTGAGCAGAAGGGGCACTCCTTTTCCTGGTGGTAAACATGATTTACTTCTGTCTCTACTCTGTTTTACACAAATGTCTGGTGTTAAATCCTTTTAAAATTGCAAGACAAATAAACAAAGAAAAGGTGACCTGATCAAGAGCAAAAAAGAATCATGGAAGACCCACAGAGAGAACAGAGGTAGAAACGATCAGGTATTTAATCCAAGAATGACAAATATGTTAAAGAGATTAAGGGAAAACTGACAAAATGCTGAACACTAGGGAGTTTCAGCAGAGAAGTGGAAACTATTTTTTTAAAGCACATGAAAAAGCTAGAAATTAAAAATACAATACCAAAGCGAAGAGCTCGTCTGATCTGTTTAACAGCAGAGCTGTACACAGTGGAAGGAAGGACTAGTGAGCGGAGAGTCAGGCCAACGGAAACCATCCACACTGAAACGTAGACATAAAGCAAAACACCTTAGGACTAGTGAGCGAAACGTAGACATAATAAAGCAAAACACCTTAGGACTAGTGAGCGGAGAGTCAGGCCAACGGAAACCATCCACACTGAAACGTAGACATAAAGCAAAACATCATCTTAGGACTAGTGAGCGGAGAGTCAGGCCAACGGAAACCATCCACACTGAAACGTAGACATAAAGCAAAAACATCCTAAAAGGAAACAGGGTGTCTAATATCTGCGGCTCACAGATTCACCCATGAATTGTGCTTTCTTTAATATGAGTCATATAAGTACATATCTACACGTGTGTGTGCATGCATGGCATGCATGAGAGACAGGCCAGCCAAACACTTAATGGTGACCAACTCTGGAGAGAAAAGGGGTGCTAGGAGACATTATATATGTATGTATATAATTTTTAGTTAAATATATTTGTTTCTATATATATAATTTTTATTTAGAAAAGAAAAAATAATTCAGTACTTAAAAAAAACATAAATAAAAGGCAAATGAAAAAAGATACTGATGGCACATAAGGCAGATAAAGGATTAATATTTTTAATACAGAGAGCTCATACAAATAACTAAAAAGACCAACCCACAGTGGGTAAATGGGCAAAGGACATGAACAGGCAGCTGACAAAAGAAGGACATAAACCTGATGAACTTGACAATCAAAGTTAACCTCACCATTAGAGAAATGCAGATTAAAATCACAACAGAAGGGCTTCCCTGGTGGCGCAGTGGTTGGGAGTCCGCCTGCCGATGCAGGGGACGGGTTCGTGCCCCGGTCCGGGAAGATCCCACATGCCGCAGAGCGGCTGGGCCCGTGAGCCATGGCCACTGAGCCTGCGCGTCCGGAGCCTGTGCTCCGCAACGGGAGAGGCCACAACGGTGAGAGGCCCACGTACCGCAAAAGAAACAAAAAAAAATCACAACAGAATATTGTTTATGCATATCAAATGGACAAAACGTAAGAGATAATAATAATAATAAGATTCTGTGTTAGGATATTCAGAAACAAATACTTGTAAATATCACTTGTGGGGACGCACAGTACAAGCTTCCAAAAGGCAATTTGGTGGTGCTCACGAGCCTTAAGGGTGTGGATGCCCTTCACTCCAGTAATCCCACTTCACTCCATCCTTCTTGGCACTGTCAGAAAGCTAGTTAAACTGAGATACATCCGAAGTATACTCTAGGCGTGGAGCTACTGGGCTGGAAGAGATTTATTATGGATGATAAATGTTTGTGTTGGAAATTGCCACTTATCCCTCAACATCCATTCTCCCCTCTTTCCTGAGATTTGGACAGACACATGGCCCACCTGAAATAGTCTCTCTGGTAGATGCCTGTGGCCTCTCACGGATGCAGGTGAGCACAGGTGGCGAGCGTGACTTCTGACTAGATTGCCTTTCTTCCGGTCCATCCTTTCACTACGTCCCACTGAGTCCTTCCAGTTCCTCAGGCTGTGCACTCATAGCGCTTTGTACGTGCTTCTGGACCGGCACTGGTATTGTTCTGCTGGAATTCCTCCTCTCCCTCTCAAGACTGTGGGATCCTCCAGGGCAGACCCTCTACCGGACCCGTCTCTTTATCCTCCGTCCCTGTGACAGTTCTTGTCACATATTAGGGCTCAGAAAATGTTTGTGAAGGAAGGGAGGGAGGAAGGAATGAACAAATGAAAAGACACATTTTGGGGAAATTATAATGTCAAATTTTATTGCTTTAAAACTGAGTGATCCAAATAAGTTAAAATTTTACGTCCACACAAAAATCTGCACGCAAATGTCTATAGCAGCTTTATTCATAATTGCCAAGGCATGAGAGCAACCAAGATGTCCTTCAGTAGTGAGTAAACTGTTGTATCCATACAAGAGAATATTATTCAGAGAAAAAAAGAAATGAACTATCACATCATGAAAAGACATGAAGGAGCCTTTAGCGCATATTCCTAAGTGAAAGAAGCCAATGTGAAAATGCTATGGACTGAATGATTCCAACTAAATGACATTCTGAAAAAGGCACAACTACGGAGACAGTAAGAAGACCAATGGTTGCCTGGACTGCGGCGGGGAGGGACGAATAGGCAGAGCACAGAGGATTCTCAGGGCAGTGACACTACCCTGTATGAAGCAGTAACAGTAGACACATGTCATTATACGTTTATCAAAACCCAAAGAACGCACAACACAAAGCATGTGAACTCTAAGAATGTGTCAATAACGGCTCATCAGTTCTCACGAATGTACCACACTGATGCCAGTGCTGCTAATAAGGGAAACTGGGGATGGGGAGTGAAGAGGTGTATGGGAATTCTCTGCACTTCAGCTCAGTTTTTCTGTAAACCTAAAACTACTCAGGGAGTTCCCTGGCAGTACAGTGGTTAGAACTCGGCACTCTCACTGCCATGGCCCAGGTTCTATCCCTGGTCAGGGAACTAAGATCCCACAAGCCACACAGTACGGCAAAAAAAAAAAAAACCAACCAACCAACCAACAAACAAAAAAACCTACTCGAAAAATACAGTCTATTAATCAAGAAAAAACTGAGGAGTGAAGCAGTATACTAGATAACATAGTAGTTAATTCCATGGATCCTGGAATCACACTGTCTGGGTACAAATCTCAACCCTGCTACCTAAAAGCTATGCAACTTTGGGGCAAGTAGCTTGATAAACCTGTATCTCAGATTCCCCATAAAGAAAACTGGGACAATAACAGAATTTATTTCACAGCTTTACTGTGAGGATTAAATGTCTTGTGAGGCCTTTGTACAGAGTCTAGTACATACTAAACATACATAATGATATCTACTGTTAGCATCATTTGCTCAGGAATACTCACATGAAGAAGGTCTGAACACATTTTGGAAACCATTCCTTGAATACACTCTACATGGTCAAGAGTGGGGTCTCAAATGAGCGAATTTTTGTGTGTGAGGATACAAAGTATGCCAATCTGGTACAACTGCTGTTTTGCACGTTAAATCCCTGTGATATTAAAAAAAAATAGGTTACATTATCTTCAAGCACATCCTATAAATGTGGCCAACCTCCTATCTATTCCTCTTCTGAGAGGGCAGCTGGAGACTGTAGAAATGCCGCTAATCATGACCTTCATGCCAATGTTTCAAAGACTATTCTTAAAGGGAACACAGAATTGTGATTTTAGACTCACTTGTACAGCAGATCCAATCATCTTCAAAAATGGGACAACAAAGAGGCATTTGGATAAGAAAACCCACCTGCGCCTCAACTACCAGTGACTCATTTTCTGGGGGGGGGGGCAGCAGGGGTGGAAAGTGTGGGTACTCTGAGCTCTCCTGAAGTGCCTCACTGCACATCCAACACACAGTCAGAGGCACAGCTGGGGAAAACAGCACCGAAAATGGTGGAGCAACGACCTCTGAAAATCATCTCCAAAAAGGTAAGGAGAACACTGGCGAAAGCTGTCCGAATCAGCTGTTTCAGAGCTCTGGAAATTAACCAAAGGTTTGCAGCAATCTGGGGAGTGCTTACTCATGAGAGATGCCAGAATCTCAGAATGAACACCAAGTTGCATGGCATTTTAACTTCTCCTATTCCCATCTCCCCTCACCCCCAAATCTGCAATAGCCTTGAAACCAACATCCTACAATCACAGTGAAAACCCAGCAGCCTGCCAATCACTGGAAGGGAAAGAACAGGGTTGAAACTCCTTCCAAGCCCCATTATCAGAAAATTTTCATCGTATGACTTACCTTACCTGATGGCTCCCTGAAAGACCCCTCTCACAAGGCTGTCTTTATTAGAACTGACTCAGAGCTTGCCCAGTGAGAACAAGCTATTGTCAAAAGGCATTTGTTGAAAAAAATTCAGGGGCAATTGTTTAAAATTTTAGCTGCCTGAACGGGTGGATAACAGAGCAAATAATAGCCTAACCAAAAAGCTTAAACCGAAAAGCTGGGGAATGAGACGTCCGTAGTGGCTTTGAGAAGCTCCCACATATTCCTGGGAATCTAGAAGGCTGTGAGCGTGTCCAGGGCTATGTGCTTGCCTAGGAAAGACCTGAGAAGGCCCTAAGCTCCCAGCTCTGGCTGACCTTGAGGCTCTGCCCAAGCAGGAGGTGGAGGCTGAGGCTGTAAACTGCCTGGCTGAGGGCTGACAGAATGCTCCAACACACACCAAGAGCCCCTCGGCAAAGACTGGAAAACTGCTGCGCCCAGGCGTTTAAGGAAAGCTCTGTCCCATCACACACTGACCAATAAGCTAACCAGTCAGGGACTTCAGTGGCCACACGTGACAAACAATACAGACCTTACCAAGTTAATTTAGAAAAGTCACTAAACAAACAAAACATGGAAAGGAGGGAGAACATGATTTTGAGAACTGCCACATTCTTAAAATGTCTAGTTTTCAACAAAAATTTTATGAGACGTGCAACAAAAAAAAAGTACGCCCACACATACGTATCTTCAGAAACCATACAAGCAAGGAAAGAGTGGATGAAACGTTTAACCTGTCAAAGGGGAAAAACCCACCAACCTAGAATTCTGTATCCAGCAAAACAGCCTTCAGAGTTAAAGACAAATAAAGACTTGATCATACAAACAAAAATCGAGGAAATGTCACCAGTAGACCTGCTTGTAAGCAGACCTGCTTGTAAGACGTACTAAAACAACTTCTTCAGAGAGAAGAAAAAATCATATGGGTCAGAAACTCAGACCTACATAAAGAAAGAAAGAGCATTAGAGAAAGAATAAAGGAAGGCAAAATAAACATATATGCATCTAATAACAGAGCCCCAATATACATGAAGTAAAAACTGGTGAACTGAAAGGAGAAACAGACACTTCAACAATAACAGCTGGAGACTTCAGTGCTCACTTTCAGTACGGACACAACAATTAGCCAGAAGATTAACAAGGAAACAGAACACTTGAACAACGCTTTAAACCAATTAGACCTAGTAGACATCTATAGAACACTCCACCCAACAACGGTAGAATACACCTTCTTCTCAAGTGGACGTGGAACATTCTCCAGGATAGACCATTTGTTAGGCCATAACACAAGCCTCAATAAATTTAAAAGGACTGAAAACATCAAAGTATGTTCTCCAACCACATGGGAATGAAATCAGAAATAAGTATCAAAAGAATGAGATAATTCGCACATATGTGGAAATTAAACAACACACTCTTAAATAACCAATGAGAAATTAGCAAATACTTTTAGATGAATGAAAATGAAGGCACAATATACCAGAACTTATGGGATGCAGCTAAAGC
Source organism: Neophocaena asiaeorientalis asiaeorientalis (assembly GCF_003031525.2). Classification (NCBI taxonomy): domain Eukaryota; kingdom Metazoa; phylum Chordata; class Mammalia; order Artiodactyla; family Phocoenidae; genus Neophocaena; species Neophocaena asiaeorientalis. Next base: position 5,449,314 of record NW_020172451.1, on the reverse strand, counting down.
AGTGCTTAGAGTAAAAATTATAGCTGTAAATGTCTATATTAAAAAGGAAAATTTCAAATTAATAATTTAACCTTCTTCCTCAAGAAACTAGAAAAATAAGAGTAAACTAACCCCAAAGTGAGGAGAATGAAGGAAATAATAAAGATTAGAGCAGAAATAAATAAAATCAAATTTAGAAAAACAATAGAGAAAGCCAACAAAATTAAAAGTTAGCTCTTTAAAAGATCTGCAAACTGCCAAATTTTTAGCTAGACTGACCAGGAAAAAGTGAGAAACACTCAAATTACTAAAATCAGGAATGAAAGAGAATACATTACTATCAACCTCACCAAAAACAGGATTCTAAGGGAATACTATGAACAATTAATTGTATGCCAACAAATTAGATAACCTACATGAAATGGAAAATTCTTTAAAAAATGCAAGCTACTGAACCTGACTAAAAAGGAAACAGAAAATCTGAATAGACCTAAAACAAAAGACTGAATTAACAGTCAAAACAGGACCAGATGGGTTCACCGGTGAATTCTACCGAGTATTTAAAGAAGAATAATTAAAACCAATTCTTCAAAAACTCTTCCAAAAAACAGAAAAGGAGAGAATACTTCCCAACACACTCTATGAGGCCAGTATGACATCAATACCAAAACCAGACAAAGACACCAAAAGAGAGAGCTAAAGGCTAATATTCCTTATGGATACAGGAAATATCCTCAACAGAGCACAAACATACTGAATCCAGCAACGCTAAAAAGAATCAGACATCATGACCAAGTGAGGTTTATCCCAGGAATGCAAGAATGGCCGGACATAGGTGGGCACAAGGCACTGAGCTGATCTCCCTGTGCTATGCAGCTGCTTCCCACTAGCTATCTAGTCTACCAAATGTAAATTAGATAGCTAGTGGGAAGCAGACGCATAGCACAGGGAGATCAGCTCCGAGCTTTGTGACCACCTAGAGGGGTGGGATAGGGAGGGTGGAAGGGAGATGCAAGAGGGAGGGGATATGGGGATATAGGTGTACATATAGCTGATTCATTTTGTTATGCAGCAGAAACCAACACAACATTGTAAAGCAATTATACTCCAATAAAGATGTTAAAAAAAATAAAAAATTAAATTAAAATATATGCCCCTAAAAAAAAATGAATGTGATACACACCACATTAATAGAATCAAGAAAAAACACACGATCAACTCAACTGATGCAGAAAAAGCATTTCACAAAATCCTATACCCTTTCACGATAAAAACAGTCAACAAACTAGAAATAGAAGGGAACTTCCTTGACCTGACAAAAGGCATCAGTGAAAACCAATAGCTGATATCATACGTAATGATAAAAGAATAAAGGATAAAAGTTTTCCCCTAAGATCAGGAACAAGACAAGGATGTCTATTCAATATTGTATTGAAGGTTCTAGCCAGGGCAACTAGGCAAGAAAATAAATAAAAGGTATCCTGATTGAAGACTAATAAGTAAAAATATCTCTATATGCTGATAATATGACTTCGTACGTATAAAATCCTTGGGAACACACACACAAACACACAAATACACACAACTATTAGAAATAATAAACAAGTTCAGTAAGGTGTAGGATACAAGATCAATATACAAAAATCATTTAAAAATTAAAAATATATATATACAAAAAACAATTGTAGTTCTACACAACTGCAATGAACACACTGAAAAGAAAATTAAGAAAACAATTGCATGTACAATAGTATCAAAAAGAATAAATACTTATGAATAAACTTAACAAAAAGTACACAATTCGTACACTGAAACTACAAAGTACCACTGAAAAGAAATTAAAGAAGATCTGAATAAACAGAAAGACATCCCATGTTTATGGATAAGATTATAATACTCCTCAAATTGATCAAGAGATTCAATTTAATGCTCATCAAAATCTCAGCTGCCTTTTTTGCTGAAATTGACAAGTTTAGCCTAAAATTCATATAGAAATTTAAGAGATTCAGTATAGCCAAAACAATCTTTAAAAAATAAAAACAGGGGCTTCCCTGGTGGCACAGTGGTTGAGAGTCCACTTGGCGATGCAGGGGGCACGGGTTCGTGCCCCAGTCCGGGAGGGTCCCGCGTGCCGCGGGGCGGCTGGGCCTGTGGGCCGTGGCCACTGAGCCTGCGCATCCGGAGCGCTCCACGACGGGAGAGGCCACGGCAGTGACAGGCCCACGTACTGCAAAAAAAAAATAAAATAAAAACAAAGTTACAGGACTTACACTTCCTGATTTCAAAATTTACTACAAAGCAACAGTAGTCAAGACAGTGTGGTGCTGGCATAAGGACAGTCATGCAGATCAATGGGATAGAATGGAGAATCTGGAAACAAACCCTTAAATGTAGCATTAACCGATTTTTGACAAGGGCTACAAGATCATTCAATGCAGAAAGAATAGTCTTTTCAACAAATGGTGCTGGGACAACTGGACATCCACGTGCAAAAGAATGAGACTGGACTCCCACTTCATACCATCTAAAACAATTAACCCAAAATCCACCAAAGACCTAAATTTAAGAACTGAAGCTAGAGAGATTGGTTCAAGATGGCAGAGCAGAAGGACGTGCGCTTACTCCCTCTTGCGAGAGCACCAGAATCACAAATAACTGCTGAACAATCATTGACAGGAAGACACTGACTCACCAAAAAAGATACCTCACATCCAAAGACAGAGGAGAAGCCACAGTGAGACGGTAGGAGGGGCGCAACCACAATAAAATCAAATCCCGTAACTGCTGGGTGGGTGACTCACAGACTGGAGAACACTTATACCACAGAAGTCCACCCAATGGAGTGAAGGTTCTGAGCCCCACATCAGGCTTCCCAACCTGGGGGTCTGGCAATGGAAGGAGGATTGAGCCATGGCCACTGAGCCTGCGCGTCCGGAGCCTGTGCTCCATAGCGGGAGAGGCCACAACGGTGGGGGGCCCGCGTGCTGCAGAAAAAAAAAAAAAACTAAAAATAGAATTACCATATGACCCAGCAATCCCACTACTGGGCGTATACCCAGAGAAAACCATAATTCAAAAAGGCACCCCAATATTCACTGCAGCACTGTTTACAGTAGCAGGTCATGGAAGCAACCTAAATGCCCATCGACAGACAAATGGATGAAGAAGATGTGGTACATATACACAACGGAATATCAGCCATAAAAAGGAACGAAACTGGGTCATTTGTAGTGACGTGGATGGATCTAGAGACTGTCATACGGAGTGAAGTAAGTCAGAAAGAGAAAAACAAATATCATATGTTAACGTATATATGTGGAGCCTAGAAAAATGGTACAGACGAACCGGTTTGCAGGGCAGAAATAGAGACACAGATGTAGAGAACAGACATATGGACACCAAGGGGGAAAAGTGGCCAGGGGGGCGGGGGTGGTGTGATGAACTGGGAGATTGGGATTGACATGTATACACTGATGTGTATAAAATGGATGACTAATAAGAACCTGCTGTATAAAAAAATTAAAAACTTAAAAAAAAAAGAACCTTCTGTATAGGGCTTCCCTGGTTGCACACTGGTTAAGAATCCACCTGCCAATGCAGGGGACATGGGTTTGAACCCTGGTCCAGGAAGATCCCACATGCCGCAGAGCAACTAATCCTGTGTGCCACAACTACTGACCCTGCGCTCTAGAGCCCACGAGCCACAACTACTGAAGCCCACGTGCCTAGAGCCCATGTTCCGCAACAAGAGAAGCCTGCACACCACAAGGAAGACATAAATAAATAAATGTACTTCTTTTCTAAAAAAAAAAACCTGCTGTATAAAAAAATTAATAAAATAAAATTTAAAAAGAACTGAAACTATAAAATTCTTAGGAGAAAACAGAGGTGTAAATCTTTGTGATTTGAGATTATGTGATAGTATCTTAGATATGACATCACAAATACAAGCAACCAAAGAAGGAATGTTAACTGGACTTCATCAAAATTAAAATTTTTGTGCTTCAAAGGACACTATCAAGAAAGTGAAAAGACAACCCACAGAATGGAATCAATTATTTGTCAATCATATATCTGATAAGAATCTAATATGTAGAACATATCAAGAACTCTTTCAACTCAATAATAGAAAGCCAAATAACCCAATTTAACAATGGGCAAAGGATCTGAACAGACACTCCTCCCAAGAAGATATACAAATGGCCAGCAAGTGTATGAAAAAATGCTCAGCATCATAAGTCATTAGGAAAATATAAATCAGAACACAATAAGCTATCACTTTGCAGCCACTAGGATGGCTATAACCAAAGTAACAAACAATAACAAGTATTGGCGAGGATGTAATGCTATTGGAACCCTCATACATTGCTGGTAGGAATGTAAAATGGTTCAGCTGCTTTGGAAATAGGTTGTCAGTATCTCAAAAAGTTAAACATAGAGTTAGCATATGACCCAGCAGTTTTACTCCCAGCTATATAGTCAAGGGAACTGAAAACCTACGTCCGCACAAAAACTTGTACATAAATGTTCATGGCAGCATACCCACAACAGCCAAAAAGTGGAAACAACCCAAAGGTCCATCAACTGGTAAATGGACAGTCTATTCATTCAGTGGACTATATGTAATTCACCCATAAAAAGGAATGAAACACTGATTCGTGCTACAACAAAAATGAATCTTGAAAATATTAGGCTAAGGCAGACCCAAAAGACCATATACTATATGATTCAATTGATATAAAACATGCAGAATTAGTAAATCTATAGAAACGGAAAGTAGGTTAGTGGTTACCAGGGGCTAAAGGAAGGGGGAAATGCGACTGCTAACGGGTATGAGGTTTCTTTGGGGGTGACAAAAGTCAGGTAGTGGTGACGGTCACACAACTTTGTGAATATACTAAAAGCCAGGAAATTGTATACTTTAAAAGGATTCATTTTATGGTATGTGAATTACATCAGAATTAGAAAGAAAAAGGAGGAGGAGGGGAAGAGGGAGCAGTGCTTGGTGGGCAAAGAGAGAAGCTGCTCCCCTGGACGCCTCTGGCATGGGGGGTGCCTTCTCAGTAATTTTTAAGGTAATATGTTTACTTGATGGTTATTGAGAATGCGATTAAAAGACCTTAGAGGAAGCAAGGCCAAAGCCGGACACAAAACCAGATGCATCCCAGAGACAGTCCCGGGGGATGTCCTGTTTATCTTGGGCGCTGTGGGTCTCACCCAGGCTCACGCCCCCACTGTTAGAGTGAACCTGGCCGCGCTCCCCATGCCCACCAGCAGAAGGCCCTGGCGCTCAGTGGTCACCACGTTATTACATGCAATTATGAATTTATAACTCATGGATTCTGCCAGTCTGTGGCTTATTGGCAATTCAAAAATCAGGGCAAATTTTCTGCTCATTCCTTTCTGGCCGCTCTCAGCATCAGAGCAAGAAACAAAACTCTCCCTTGCCTCAAATGAATCAGGAAGCCTAAGTTCCAGCTCTACAGGGAAGTTTTATAGCCATCAATTGTCTGAGGCTCCTAACTTGGCTATCCTTCTCAGCAAAAAAAAAAAAAAAATTCCCTACTGGGCTTCACATTTAAACGCAAGTGCGTAATGAATAACATTCGAAAACAGATGGATGTGCGTGACACTATACAAGTATAGAAAATCAGGCTAGGCAACACCTCTAAAGCACTTGATCTGAAGAATCTCAAGTTTACAGGGTTGAAGAAATGAATCCGAACTTTTTCATGTATAGGAAATCCACATTGGCCAGCGCTCTGCTTCCCTCTCTTCGGGCAGCCCTGACTACCTGGCACGGTATCAGTCTGGACCTGTCTTATCTGCCACCATCCGTTGGCAGGTCCCTGTGGGCAGGGACCATGTCAGGGCTGATGCCATGTGAGGCTGAGAGCTTCATCCAGAGTGCCAGATACATCCTTCTTCAACTAGGTACATTTAACTGAACTGAAACCTAGAATCACAACATAGGTAAATTCCCAGAAGAACGTGGCTTGGTACATGTTCATACAGTCAAAACGTGTTTATTAATCTCCTTCTAGAAGCTTGGGGGTCAATGAACAAAACTGGCACAATCATGGACCTCACGGACCTTATATTCTAGTAATGGAAGACATACAGTAAATGAAGTAAGTAAATTATACACATGCGTAAGGGCTATGGAGGTAAATGGAGCGGAGGAGGAAAACAGGTGACATTGAGCAGAGATCTGAAGGGAACCAGAAGGGGAACAATGCCACGAGGAGGACAAAGAGGCAGCAGGAGGCTAGATGGAGGAAAACCACATGGGTCCCCGTGAGTCTTAGGCTGTGAGTGATGTGTGAAGCAGCTGGAGGGTTTTGTACAGAGAAGAGGGTTACACAAAGGGTTATGACCTGGACTTTGCATTTAAAGGAGCCCTCTGGCTGTATGTCAAGAATAGATCTGCATTTGCGGAGGGAGGGAGACGCAAGAGGGAAGAGATATGGGGATATATGTATATGTATAGCTGATCCACTTTGTTATAAAGCAGAAACTAACACACCATTGTAAAGCAATTATACTCCAATAAAGATGTTAAAATACAAAGATCTACAGAGGCAAGAGAGGAAGCAGGGAGTCCAGTTACAAGTCTACTGCAATCATCCACGCAAGAGAAGCTGTGGCTTGGACCAGGGTGCTTTTGGAGAAAGTGTTGAAAAATGATCAGATTCCAGACACATTCTGAAGGAACAGCCAATGTATTTCCTTACAGACGTGACCTGGCAGGCAAGAAAAAGGCGGGATCGAATGGCTATTAACTGAGATGGGAGAGACCGTAGGTAGGTCAGGTGTGGAGGAGAAGATCAAGAATTCCTTCTGGACATATTATAGTTGAGATGCTTATTCAATAGCCCAATAGCCCTACTGAATAGGCAGTTGGATGTATGAGGGATGAAGACAGAAGTTTGGGGATTGTCAGCAAACAATGTACATAAAGGCATGATATCAGATCAGCCCACCAGAAAAGTAGGTGTAAAAAAGGAAGAGCAGTCAGGGCCGAGCCTTGGGGTATGCCGACAGTCAGAGCTCAGGCAGATGAGGAAGAACTGGCACAGGCGACTGAGGGAGAGTGACCAGTGAGAGAGGAGAAACAACAGGGGACTCGAGTGCCCAGGAAACCAAGTGAAGAAAGTGTGTCAAGGAGGAGGAGGTGATGTTGTGTGTCAAAGGTGACAGGGATAATCACGTAAGATGAGGACCAAGAACTGCCCTTTGGATTAAGCCAGCTGGGAACCACCCATGACCCTAATAGTAGCCATACAGGTGGAACTGGGTGGTTGGGAGGAAGCCTGTCTAAGTGAGTTCAGATAAACTCAGAGAGGAGTCAGTGACAGCAGATAGAGATGCCTGTTTCAAGGAACTCTGCTGTAAAGCAGAAGGGTGGGAACCGGAGGAGGGATGGGGTCAGGAGAAAACCGTCCTTAACACAGGAGAATCAGTAGCACGTCTGGATACTCGTGATCGCGACCCAGCCTCAGGGCCAAGAGGGATGAAGCGGGAGAGAAGGGAGAGAGTGGCTGGTTCCCATAGGTTTGCCTGCGGAGACAGGGTCTCCTCTCGTGGCCAAGCCTCTTCTAGGCGCACGGACCGTTCACGCCTCGTGACAAGAAGAGAGAGCGTGTGAACGAATGAGTAGAGGAGGGCGTGTGGCAGTTCCCTTCAGCTGGTGTCTCTTTTCTCTGTGAAAGCTGGGTCATCAGCAGCGAGTGAGGACGGGGAAAGGATATGGAATGAAACCGTCGTCTGGAAGGGAAGGCAAGCAGGAGAAGCAGCAGCAGTGCCGGGAGTGCTGAGCCCCCCGAGGCCCGTGGACAGGAACTCATGGGCCAGTACTCGTGGCGGTGCCGCGTTTCTCCAGCCACATTCAGCTGCACGGCAAGGCCACTGAGCTGGGTTTACCTGGGGTCAGAGTTTTGAAGAGCACATGTGATACGGCAAGGTGAGGGCATGTGCAAGGGACGCGATGACATGGCACAGAGGGCTCAGAAGGAGCACCAAGGATGGCGGGGATGATCGTGTACATGAGGTAACTGGACCAGACTGAAGAAGAGACAAGGGACTCAAGCTCAGGAAGAATTTTAAGAAGGGAAAAAAATGATTCAAATCCAATTAGCATTTAAGAGGGACTTACTTTGAACCAGGAAATGTGCTTAAGATTGATGAAAAACTCATTTAACCCTTCCCAGGCCCAATCACTTACTGCTCTTCCCGTTTCATAGGTGAGGAAACGGGTGCTCAGAGCAGGCAAGCAATTTTCCCAGGAGCACAGTGCTAAACCCCGAGCTGGGTCCAGAGTCAGGCTCTTCCCAGGTATCAAGTTTGCATGGCTGGCAACAGCCAAGGCTTTCCTGCTGCTTTTTGCAAAATTCACAAGTTCCTTGAAGGCAGTGGCGAGTCTCTGGCACCCCCATTGCTGCCTGCACGGCTAAGGTTCTGGTCTCCTGCCTGACCTGCTCTCCGAGCACGGGGGTGGGGGGATCCGCTGTAACTGCGTTCCTCGTTGTGGTTATTGCTTTATTTTATCCATAAATTCCCTTCCTAATAACAATAAGGCATGCCAGGGCTTTGGCCTCATGCCTTATTACGCCACCTGAGGAGTGAGATAATCACCCAGCAATGTACTGCCTGTTGTGCATTTTATTACTTGAATACAAAGAGATTCGATTCAAGAAACACTTAGCTGAAGACAGCACACACACAAAAAAATAGTAATCATATGAAAAGTAATACCTCCTAATGCTACTGAGCACACTGCAGGGAATAACCCTCTTCCAGCGGGAGAACGGGCTGGACGACCCGTTGCGTCTTCTCCAGTTCTAATTTCTACCAATGGCAGGATCATAAAAGCCCAAGAGATGTCCTCATCAGTTCATCTCAAGAGGACAGGAGCTATTATTCCATTTTTAGATTCCTCAAGCAGACATAACATGGTTTTCTATTGTTACTAAAACCATTATTTTCTACATGCATTTAGTTTTGGGAACTTCCCTGGTGGCACAGTGGTTAAGAATCCACCTGCCAATGCAAGGGACACGGGTTCGAGCCCTGGTCTGGGAAGATCCCACATGCCACGGAGCAACTAAGCCTGTGCACCACAACTACTGAGCCTGCGCTCTAGAACCCATGAGCCACAACTACTGAGCCCGACTGCCACAACTACTGAAGCCCGTGCGCCTACAGCCCATGCTCTGCAAGAAGAGAAGCCACCGCAATGAGAAGCCCGTGCACCGCAACAAAGAGTAGCCCCTGCTCACCGCAACTAGAGAAAGCCCGCACACAGCAACGAAGATCAAACAAAGCCAAAAAATAAATAATTAAAAAATAAAAAAATTTTTTAAAAGGCTATTGAAGCAGACATGCAGCTTTGAAACAGTGGTTCTTAAAATGTGGTCCCTGAACCAGCAATATCAACATTACCTGGGCCCTTTCTAGAAATGCAAATTCTCAGGCTCCAACCCAGACCAACCAACCTGAAACTCTGGGGTGGTGGCCCAGCCGTCTGTGTTTTAACAAGCTGGGACCACTGCTTTAGAAGGAGCTGAAGTTGGTTTCTAAGTACAAGTCTATAGTTTTTAAGGAGGCTCATGTGTAAAGTTCCCGGCTTGATATCAAAATGAAGCTGAAAGACCAGCACACGTGGCATTTAGGTGATTCTAGTAGCGTCACCTCGCAATAACCTATTTTGCTGGCCACTGGTTCATCATCAACCTTGTGAGTTAGACACCATTATCCACATTTTTAGAGGTGGAGAAATGAAACACCACAGGGAAAAGCCAAATTTACTCAGAGGCCAAGACCCAAAGTCTCCTGAATTTAATCCTAGGCTTTCTGCCCAACTGTGCTAGGGGTCTGCACCCACCCGGGTACACGTGAGCGGTCTGTGTGCGTGCTCACAGCAACACGCGGATCCTAGGCTTTCCGCCCAACTGTGCTAGGGGTCTGCATCCACCCGGGTACACGTGAGCGGTCTGTGTGCGTGCTCACAGCAACACGCGGGTAAGAACAATGAGGCCTGCACATATTAACGGAGTAGGAAGAAAATCTGTCAATTCTCAAGAACGGATACCTCGCACTTGCAGAACAGTCTAACAACTCTGCAACCTACTCAAAATAACATGTAGAAAATTAAAAGCGAGTCATCTACATACATATCTAATCAAATAGTAGGATTCCGGGGTTCACGACACCAGCGTGTGAAGCCCAGTCCGCCTCCCCCGTCTCGGTCTCACACTCCCTTAAGATCTTAGAATCGGCTGGCAAACCCTCGTTTACTGACCTAAACATAGGAATTATAAGAATGCAAGTTGATTTACAAATACATTCCAAATGATAGGGTATCATGAAAAACAATTTAGCCAGTCATCTGAATTCAATTTAGCGGAAAAATCCCTGGTTATAAACCAACCCCTTCCCCAGCCGGTGGCCCCTGGCGTCTGAGCCTCGGCCTTCCTGCACCCAGGGTCTCCCCCGACGTCAGGGTCTCCTCAAACCCCCAGGCAGGCTCTCACCTTCCTCCCGAACTGCGTTTTCACGAATACCCTCTCTTGCAGCATAAATTTCAAGTCTACCCACATGCACTACAAGACTCACCCACGCCAGCTCGGAAACCAAACTCAGAACAAAACACGAGCCTCTCAAAGTTGCATCTGGTGATTATTTATCACTATCATAAATAATGATACAGAATATGTCAAAACAGAAAGACATGTTTAGCACAATGTTAAGAGAAAAGGTACAGCGAGGTATGCGCTATAAACATGATATAAACACATATTTTCCCAGGAGGCCAGGGTCTACAGGGCCTCATCTTGCAGACAAAAACAGCTATGCTGGGCTGGTGCGGACACTGAGCTTTACTTTAAATGTTCTCTAATAAACGTATCACAGCATGTTAGATATAACATGCCTGCCGGGGCCCACCCAGCAGCATGTGACCCGGCTCCTGCCTTCGCCACTCTCCCCACCTGCTTCCCACGGCCCCACGGGCCCCTCTGCCCAGATCCTCTCCTCCCCCAACTCCTCCCCCAGCTGACTCCTCTCAGCGCCTGATCCACATGGGCCATGGCCTCCTTAGAGACGGCGCCCTGCTTGCCTTGCCTACGTCCTCCTGGTAGAGTCTCTCATCACAGCCTGTCCTTCCCCTGCCCTGCACTCACCTCAGTGAGTAATTACACCTTCATCTGGGAAACTATACACTAGATTATAGGCTCCATGAAATAAAAGTGTTTTTGCACTACTGTACCCCCTGCCCCAGAGTACCCAGTATCACTGGAGCCCCAAAAGCATTTATCAAATTAACGAAGGATTTTCACAGCCCCGTCTTTCAAACAGCACTCTCCTCCAAAAACGCGCGCACGCACGCACACACACACCCCCTGCCACTCCTTGGTCTCGTTGAGGATCGTCACGCTCTTGCCCACCATCCAGGGTAGAAGCCTCAGCATCATCTGTAATTTCTCACTCTCATACCCTGTGCCGAGAACTAGTGACCAGGGTCAGAGGTTCTCTTAATTAACACCCATGACCCTTATGATTGTTTGATGTCTGTGTTCCCTGTCAGACCATCAGTGCCGCGAGAGCAAGGAGCACATCTGATGACGGTGGTCCAAAAAATAATGCTTACTGAGTTTAACTGAATTGAGTGCTGTGGTTTGGGGATCATTTATGTCAGCATGAATTCCTTGATGCTCCAGAACACAGATCCTGAAGAAAAGGCTTATTCTGTTTTGTCTGTAACGCACCTTCTCTATCATGGACACAGAAGTCTAGTTTCAGAAAGTGCCTCAGAAATTCACTCCTACCTAATGAATATTTTCAGACTCACCACCACACCTAATGTGATGACAGATACAGCAACAGGCAACAGAAAAACAAGCTGCGTCAGAGAAGCTGACCACACGTCAGCTGTCAAGCAGCTGTTCCCAGCTCAGACACGGTTTCACCGGCAGCCTTTTAAAATGTAATCCATGGAAACGACCACATCCTCCCAGCTCCTGTGAGCAGACCAGGAGTGTTGAATGTGTCCTATTTATAGTGCAGCCGGGCCCCAGCAAGTCCTCGGATGCTGGCAAAGGGAAGATGAGACGGTTTCCCAGCTCGAGCTCCGTAACGGAAAGTCGTGGGGCTGCCGCCACCTACAGCCAGACACGTGGACCTGCACTGTCCAGAGAGCCCTGCGGGCCTGGCGGAAGCATCTTCCGAGTTCACCGTAGCCAGCTAACACCTGTGCTCACGGGCAGCACCAAACGAAGGACCATCGGCTTTGAAATTTATAAGCCGATGCTCGCTGATACGATATGTAAGTTCCTCGAAGACGCCTGTGGCACAAGAATCAGCACTGAGCACACGCCTGCCGCGTGAGCACCTGAAACAAACCGGACGGGAGTGACCGTGGTATCACCACCACTTTCTGAGCACCTTTGTCTCGAGGCCTGAGCCCAGCCAGCACCACACAGTGAACTCGCCGGGTTCCTCTGACCCGTCTGCTGACACAGGCGTTGGGGAAAGAGAAGCGCTTGCCTGGCCTTGGCTCTACTCCACGTGGTGCTGGTGATGGTGGCACTACCTGTTTTGGAGCTGTTTGGTTTCATTGCCTTCAAGATAAACTATTTCTGAATTTGTGAATTCTGAAAAGTAAGAGAGCAGTGGGGTTAGATGGATTTTCTTATTTAGCTTATCAAGCCATAGGAACAGAGCCCTTGGGTCTGCAAAATAATCCGATCTTGTGAGTTACTGGAAAATTGTGTCCAAAACCCTGGGCGGGTCCTTCATGTGAATTTCACACTAAATCTTAGGTTTCTCAGGTAGAAGTATTTTATGTCAACACAACGAGCACCACTTCTCTTCCCATAACTCAAACACACACACACCACACACACGCAAACCACACACACACCACACATACACACCACACAGACACCACACACACACACCACACACACACCGCACACACCGCACACACACACACCGCATACACACACACCACACACACACTCCGCACACACACACCGCACACACACACCACACACACACTCTGCACACACACACCACACACACACACCACACACACACCACACACACACC
>NW_020172451.1:5399613-5435271 GCF_003031525.2 Neophocaena asiaeorientalis asiaeorientalis | reverse complement strand
AAGAAAGTGAAAAGACAACCCACAGAATGGAATCAATTATTTGTCAATCATATATCTGATAAGAATCTAATATGTAGAACATATCAAGAACTCTTTCAACTCAATAATAGAAAGCCAAATAACCCAATTTAACAATGGGCAAAGGATCTGAACAGACACTCCTCCCAAGAAGATATACAAATGGCCAGCAAGTGTATGAAAAAATGCTCAGCATCATAAGTCATTAGGAAAATATAAATCAGAACACAATAAGCTATCACTTTGCAGCCACTAGGATGGCTATAACCAAAGTAACAAACAATAACAAGTATTGGCGAGGATGTAATGCTATTGGAACCCTCATACATTGCTGGTAGGAATGTAAAATGGTTCAGCTGCTTTGGAAATAGGTTGTCAGTATCTCAAAAAGTTAAACATAGAGTTAGCATATGACCCAGCAGTTTTACTCCCAGCTATATAGTCAAGGGAACTGAAAACCTACGTCCGCACAAAAACTTGTACATAAATGTTCATGGCAGCATACCCACAACAGCCAAAAAGTGGAAACAACCCAAAGGTCCATCAACTGGTAAATGGACAGTCTATTCATTCAGTGGACTATATGTAATTCACCCATAAAAAGGAATGAAACACTGATTCGTGCTACAACAAAAATGAATCTTGAAAATATTAGGCTAAGGCAGACCCAAAAGACCATATACTATATGATTCAATTGATATAAAACATGCAGAATTAGTAAATCTATAGAAACGGAAAGTAGGTTAGTGGTTACCAGGGGCTAAAGGAAGGGGGAAATGCGACTGCTAACGGGTATGAGGTTTCTTTGGGGGTGACAAAAGTCAGGTAGTGGTGACGGTCACACAACTTTGTGAATATACTAAAAGCCAGGAAATTGTATACTTTAAAAGGATTCATTTTATGGTATGTGAATTACATCAGAATTAGAAAGAAAAAGGAGGAGGAGGGGAAGAGGGAGCAGTGCTTGGTGGGCAAAGAGAGAAGCTGCTCCCCTGGACGCCTCTGGCATGGGGGGTGCCTTCTCAGTAATTTTTAAGGTAATATGTTTACTTGATGGTTATTGAGAATGCGATTAAAAGACCTTAGAGGAAGCAAGGCCAAAGCCGGACACAAAACCAGATGCATCCCAGAGACAGTCCCGGGGGATGTCCTGTTTATCTTGGGCGCTGTGGGTCTCACCCAGGCTCACGCCCCCACTGTTAGAGTGAACCTGGCCGCGCTCCCCATGCCCACCAGCAGAAGGCCCTGGCGCTCAGTGGTCACCACGTTATTACATGCAATTATGAATTTATAACTCATGGATTCTGCCAGTCTGTGGCTTATTGGCAATTCAAAAATCAGGGCAAATTTTCTGCTCATTCCTTTCTGGCCGCTCTCAGCATCAGAGCAAGAAACAAAACTCTCCCTTGCCTCAAATGAATCAGGAAGCCTAAGTTCCAGCTCTACAGGGAAGTTTTATAGCCATCAATTGTCTGAGGCTCCTAACTTGGCTATCCTTCTCAGCAAAAAAAAAAAAAAAATTCCCTACTGGGCTTCACATTTAAACGCAAGTGCGTAATGAATAACATTCGAAAACAGATGGATGTGCGTGACACTATACAAGTATAGAAAATCAGGCTAGGCAACACCTCTAAAGCACTTGATCTGAAGAATCTCAAGTTTACAGGGTTGAAGAAATGAATCCGAACTTTTTCATGTATAGGAAATCCACATTGGCCAGCGCTCTGCTTCCCTCTCTTCGGGCAGCCCTGACTACCTGGCACGGTATCAGTCTGGACCTGTCTTATCTGCCACCATCCGTTGGCAGGTCCCTGTGGGCAGGGACCATGTCAGGGCTGATGCCATGTGAGGCTGAGAGCTTCATCCAGAGTGCCAGATACATCCTTCTTCAACTAGGTACATTTAACTGAACTGAAACCTAGAATCACAACATAGGTAAATTCCCAGAAGAACGTGGCTTGGTACATGTTCATACAGTCAAAACGTGTTTATTAATCTCCTTCTAGAAGCTTGGGGGTCAATGAACAAAACTGGCACAATCATGGACCTCACGGACCTTATATTCTAGTAATGGAAGACATACAGTAAATGAAGTAAGTAAATTATACACATGCGTAAGGGCTATGGAGGTAAATGGAGCGGAGGAGGAAAACAGGTGACATTGAGCAGAGATCTGAAGGGAACCAGAAGGGGAACAATGCCACGAGGAGGACAAAGAGGCAGCAGGAGGCTAGATGGAGGAAAACCACATGGGTCCCCGTGAGTCTTAGGCTGTGAGTGATGTGTGAAGCAGCTGGAGGGTTTTGTACAGAGAAGAGGGTTACACAAAGGGTTATGACCTGGACTTTGCATTTAAAGGAGCCCTCTGGCTGTATGTCAAGAATAGATCTGCATTTGCGGAGGGAGGGAGACGCAAGAGGGAAGAGATATGGGGATATATGTATATGTATAGCTGATCCACTTTGTTATAAAGCAGAAACTAACACACCATTGTAAAGCAATTATACTCCAATAAAGATGTTAAAATACAAAGATCTACAGAGGCAAGAGAGGAAGCAGGGAGTCCAGTTACAAGTCTACTGCAATCATCCACGCAAGAGAAGCTGTGGCTTGGACCAGGGTGCTTTTGGAGAAAGTGTTGAAAAATGATCAGATTCCAGACACATTCTGAAGGAACAGCCAATGTATTTCCTTACAGACGTGACCTGGCAGGCAAGAAAAAGGCGGGATCGAATGGCTATTAACTGAGATGGGAGAGACCGTAGGTAGGTCAGGTGTGGAGGAGAAGATCAAGAATTCCTTCTGGACATATTATAGTTGAGATGCTTATTCAATAGCCCAATAGCCCTACTGAATAGGCAGTTGGATGTATGAGGGATGAAGACAGAAGTTTGGGGATTGTCAGCAAACAATGTACATAAAGGCATGATATCAGATCAGCCCACCAGAAAAGTAGGTGTAAAAAAGGAAGAGCAGTCAGGGCCGAGCCTTGGGGTATGCCGACAGTCAGAGCTCAGGCAGATGAGGAAGAACTGGCACAGGCGACTGAGGGAGAGTGACCAGTGAGAGAGGAGAAACAACAGGGGACTCGAGTGCCCAGGAAACCAAGTGAAGAAAGTGTGTCAAGGAGGAGGAGGTGATGTTGTGTGTCAAAGGTGACAGGGATAATCACGTAAGATGAGGACCAAGAACTGCCCTTTGGATTAAGCCAGCTGGGAACCACCCATGACCCTAATAGTAGCCATACAGGTGGAACTGGGTGGTTGGGAGGAAGCCTGTCTAAGTGAGTTCAGATAAACTCAGAGAGGAGTCAGTGACAGCAGATAGAGATGCCTGTTTCAAGGAACTCTGCTGTAAAGCAGAAGGGTGGGAACCGGAGGAGGGATGGGGTCAGGAGAAAACCGTCCTTAACACAGGAGAATCAGTAGCACGTCTGGATACTCGTGATCGCGACCCAGCCTCAGGGCCAAGAGGGATGAAGCGGGAGAGAAGGGAGAGAGTGGCTGGTTCCCATAGGTTTGCCTGCGGAGACAGGGTCTCCTCTCGTGGCCAAGCCTCTTCTAGGCGCACGGACCGTTCACGCCTCGTGACAAGAAGAGAGAGCGTGTGAACGAATGAGTAGAGGAGGGCGTGTGGCAGTTCCCTTCAGCTGGTGTCTCTTTTCTCTGTGAAAGCTGGGTCATCAGCAGCGAGTGAGGACGGGGAAAGGATATGGAATGAAACCGTCGTCTGGAAGGGAAGGCAAGCAGGAGAAGCAGCAGCAGTGCCGGGAGTGCTGAGCCCCCCGAGGCCCGTGGACAGGAACTCATGGGCCAGTACTCGTGGCGGTGCCGCGTTTCTCCAGCCACATTCAGCTGCACGGCAAGGCCACTGAGCTGGGTTTACCTGGGGTCAGAGTTTTGAAGAGCACATGTGATACGGCAAGGTGAGGGCATGTGCAAGGGACGCGATGACATGGCACAGAGGGCTCAGAAGGAGCACCAAGGATGGCGGGGATGATCGTGTACATGAGGTAACTGGACCAGACTGAAGAAGAGACAAGGGACTCAAGCTCAGGAAGAATTTTAAGAAGGGAAAAAAATGATTCAAATCCAATTAGCATTTAAGAGGGACTTACTTTGAACCAGGAAATGTGCTTAAGATTGATGAAAAACTCATTTAACCCTTCCCAGGCCCAATCACTTACTGCTCTTCCCGTTTCATAGGTGAGGAAACGGGTGCTCAGAGCAGGCAAGCAATTTTCCCAGGAGCACAGTGCTAAACCCCGAGCTGGGTCCAGAGTCAGGCTCTTCCCAGGTATCAAGTTTGCATGGCTGGCAACAGCCAAGGCTTTCCTGCTGCTTTTTGCAAAATTCACAAGTTCCTTGAAGGCAGTGGCGAGTCTCTGGCACCCCCATTGCTGCCTGCACGGCTAAGGTTCTGGTCTCCTGCCTGACCTGCTCTCCGAGCACGGGGGTGGGGGGATCCGCTGTAACTGCGTTCCTCGTTGTGGTTATTGCTTTATTTTATCCATAAATTCCCTTCCTAATAACAATAAGGCATGCCAGGGCTTTGGCCTCATGCCTTATTACGCCACCTGAGGAGTGAGATAATCACCCAGCAATGTACTGCCTGTTGTGCATTTTATTACTTGAATACAAAGAGATTCGATTCAAGAAACACTTAGCTGAAGACAGCACACACACAAAAAAATAGTAATCATATGAAAAGTAATACCTCCTAATGCTACTGAGCACACTGCAGGGAATAACCCTCTTCCAGCGGGAGAACGGGCTGGACGACCCGTTGCGTCTTCTCCAGTTCTAATTTCTACCAATGGCAGGATCATAAAAGCCCAAGAGATGTCCTCATCAGTTCATCTCAAGAGGACAGGAGCTATTATTCCATTTTTAGATTCCTCAAGCAGACATAACATGGTTTTCTATTGTTACTAAAACCATTATTTTCTACATGCATTTAGTTTTGGGAACTTCCCTGGTGGCACAGTGGTTAAGAATCCACCTGCCAATGCAAGGGACACGGGTTCGAGCCCTGGTCTGGGAAGATCCCACATGCCACGGAGCAACTAAGCCTGTGCACCACAACTACTGAGCCTGCGCTCTAGAACCCATGAGCCACAACTACTGAGCCCGACTGCCACAACTACTGAAGCCCGTGCGCCTACAGCCCATGCTCTGCAAGAAGAGAAGCCACCGCAATGAGAAGCCCGTGCACCGCAACAAAGAGTAGCCCCTGCTCACCGCAACTAGAGAAAGCCCGCACACAGCAACGAAGATCAAACAAAGCCAAAAAATAAATAATTAAAAAATAAAAAAATTTTTTAAAAGGCTATTGAAGCAGACATGCAGCTTTGAAACAGTGGTTCTTAAAATGTGGTCCCTGAACCAGCAATATCAACATTACCTGGGCCCTTTCTAGAAATGCAAATTCTCAGGCTCCAACCCAGACCAACCAACCTGAAACTCTGGGGTGGTGGCCCAGCCGTCTGTGTTTTAACAAGCTGGGACCACTGCTTTAGAAGGAGCTGAAGTTGGTTTCTAAGTACAAGTCTATAGTTTTTAAGGAGGCTCATGTGTAAAGTTCCCGGCTTGATATCAAAATGAAGCTGAAAGACCAGCACACGTGGCATTTAGGTGATTCTAGTAGCGTCACCTCGCAATAACCTATTTTGCTGGCCACTGGTTCATCATCAACCTTGTGAGTTAGACACCATTATCCACATTTTTAGAGGTGGAGAAATGAAACACCACAGGGAAAAGCCAAATTTACTCAGAGGCCAAGACCCAAAGTCTCCTGAATTTAATCCTAGGCTTTCTGCCCAACTGTGCTAGGGGTCTGCACCCACCCGGGTACACGTGAGCGGTCTGTGTGCGTGCTCACAGCAACACGCGGATCCTAGGCTTTCCGCCCAACTGTGCTAGGGGTCTGCATCCACCCGGGTACACGTGAGCGGTCTGTGTGCGTGCTCACAGCAACACGCGGGTAAGAACAATGAGGCCTGCACATATTAACGGAGTAGGAAGAAAATCTGTCAATTCTCAAGAACGGATACCTCGCACTTGCAGAACAGTCTAACAACTCTGCAACCTACTCAAAATAACATGTAGAAAATTAAAAGCGAGTCATCTACATACATATCTAATCAAATAGTAGGATTCCGGGGTTCACGACACCAGCGTGTGAAGCCCAGTCCGCCTCCCCCGTCTCGGTCTCACACTCCCTTAAGATCTTAGAATCGGCTGGCAAACCCTCGTTTACTGACCTAAACATAGGAATTATAAGAATGCAAGTTGATTTACAAATACATTCCAAATGATAGGGTATCATGAAAAACAATTTAGCCAGTCATCTGAATTCAATTTAGCGGAAAAATCCCTGGTTATAAACCAACCCCTTCCCCAGCCGGTGGCCCCTGGCGTCTGAGCCTCGGCCTTCCTGCACCCAGGGTCTCCCCCGACGTCAGGGTCTCCTCAAACCCCCAGGCAGGCTCTCACCTTCCTCCCGAACTGCGTTTTCACGAATACCCTCTCTTGCAGCATAAATTTCAAGTCTACCCACATGCACTACAAGACTCACCCACGCCAGCTCGGAAACCAAACTCAGAACAAAACACGAGCCTCTCAAAGTTGCATCTGGTGATTATTTATCACTATCATAAATAATGATACAGAATATGTCAAAACAGAAAGACATGTTTAGCACAATGTTAAGAGAAAAGGTACAGCGAGGTATGCGCTATAAACATGATATAAACACATATTTTCCCAGGAGGCCAGGGTCTACAGGGCCTCATCTTGCAGACAAAAACAGCTATGCTGGGCTGGTGCGGACACTGAGCTTTACTTTAAATGTTCTCTAATAAACGTATCACAGCATGTTAGATATAACATGCCTGCCGGGGCCCACCCAGCAGCATGTGACCCGGCTCCTGCCTTCGCCACTCTCCCCACCTGCTTCCCACGGCCCCACGGGCCCCTCTGCCCAGATCCTCTCCTCCCCCAACTCCTCCCCCAGCTGACTCCTCTCAGCGCCTGATCCACATGGGCCATGGCCTCCTTAGAGACGGCGCCCTGCTTGCCTTGCCTACGTCCTCCTGGTAGAGTCTCTCATCACAGCCTGTCCTTCCCCTGCCCTGCACTCACCTCAGTGAGTAATTACACCTTCATCTGGGAAACTATACACTAGATTATAGGCTCCATGAAATAAAAGTGTTTTTGCACTACTGTACCCCCTGCCCCAGAGTACCCAGTATCACTGGAGCCCCAAAAGCATTTATCAAATTAACGAAGGATTTTCACAGCCCCGTCTTTCAAACAGCACTCTCCTCCAAAAACGCGCGCACGCACACACACACACACCCCCTGCCACTCCTTGGTCTCGTTGAGGATCGTCACGCTCTTGCCCACCATCCAGGGTAGAAGCCTCAGCATCATCTGTAATTTCTCACTCTCATACCCTGTGCCGAGAACTAGTGACCAGGGTCAGAGGTTCTCTTAATTAACACCCATGACCCTTATGATTGTTTGATGTCTGTGTTCCCTGTCAGACCATCAGTGCCGCGAGAGCAAGGAGCACATCTGATGACGGTGGTCCAAAAAATAATGCTTACTGAGTTTAACTGAATTGAGTGCTGTGGTTTGGGGATCATTTATGTCAGCATGAATTCCTTGATGCTCCAGAACACAGATCCTGAAGAAAAGGCTTATTCTGTTTTGTCTGTAACGCACCTTCTCTATCATGGACACAGAAGTCTAGTTTCAGAAAGTGCCTCAGAAATTCACTCCTACCTAATGAATA
This sequence comes from Neophocaena asiaeorientalis asiaeorientalis, assembly GCF_003031525.2. Taxonomy (NCBI): domain Eukaryota; kingdom Metazoa; phylum Chordata; class Mammalia; order Artiodactyla; family Phocoenidae; genus Neophocaena; species Neophocaena asiaeorientalis. Next base: position 5,427,455 of record NW_020172451.1, on the reverse strand, counting down.
TTTTCAGACTCACCACCACACCTAATGTGATGACAGATACAGCAACAGGCAACAGAAAAACAAGCTGCGTCAGAGAAGCTGACCACACGTCAGCTGTCAAGCAGCTGTTCCCAGCTCAGACACGGTTTCACCGGCAGCCTTTTAAAATGTAATCCATGGAAACGACCACATCCTCCCAGCTCCTGTGAGCAGACCAGGAGTGTTGAATGTGTCCTATTTATAGTGCAGCCGGGCCCCAGCAAGTCCTCGGATGCTGGCAAAGGGAAGATGAGACGGTTTCCCAGCTCGAGCTCCGTAACGGAAAGTCGTGGGGCTGCCGCCACCTACAGCCAGACACGTGGACCTGCACTGTCCAGAGAGCCCTGCGGGCCTGGCGGAAGCATCTTCCGAGTTCACCGTAGCCAGCTAACACCTGTGCTCACGGGCAGCACCAAACGAAGGACCATCGGCTTTGAAATTTATAAGCCGATGCTCGCTGATACGATATGTAAGTTCCTCGAAGACGCCTGTGGCACAAGAATCAGCACTGAGCACACGCCTGCCGCGTGAGCACCTGAAACAAACCGGACGGGAGTGACCGTGGTATCACCACCACTTTCTGAGCACCTTTGTCTCGAGGCCTGAGCCCAGCCAGCACCACACAGTGAACTCGCCGGGTTCCTCTGACCCGTCTGCTGACACAGGCGTTGGGGAAAGAGAAGCGCTTGCCTGGCCTTGGCTCTACTCCACGTGGTGCTGGTGATGGTGGCACTACCTGTTTTGGAGCTGTTTGGTTTCATTGCCTTCAAGATAAACTATTTCTGAATTTGTGAATTCTGAAAAGTAAGAGAGCAGTGGGGTTAGATGGATTTTCTTATTTAGCTTATCAAGCCATAGGAACAGAGCCCTTGGGTCTGCAAAATAATCCGATCTTGTGAGTTACTGGAAAATTGTGTCCAAAACCCTGGGCGGGTCCTTCATGTGAATTTCACACTAAATCTTAGGTTTCTCAGGTAGAAGTATTTTATGTCAACACAACGAGCACCACTTCTCTTCCCATAACTCAAACACACACACACCACACACACGCAAACCACACACACACCACACATACACACCACACAGACACCACACACACACACCACACACACACCGCACACACACCACACATACACACCACACAGACACCACACACACACACCACACACACACCGCACACACCGCACACACACACACCGCATACACACACACCACACACACACTCCGCACACACACACCGCACACACACACCACACACACACTCTGCACACACACACCACACACACACACCACACACACACCACACACACACCGCACACACACACCACACACACACCGCACACACACACACCACACACACCGCACACACACACACCGCATACACACACACCACACACACACTCCGCACATACACACCACACAGACACCACACACACACACACCGCACACACACACACCGCATACACACACACCGCATACACACACACCACACAGACACCACACACACACACACACCGCACACACCGCACACACACACACCACATACACACACACCACACACACACTCCGCACACACACACCGCACACACACACCACACAGACACCACACACACACACACACCGCACACACCGCACACACACACACCACATACACACACACCACACACACTCTCCGCACACACACCACACACACACCACAAACACACGCATACACACATACATACATACACGCATACATACACACACACATCACACACACACACCACACCACAGCCACACACACACCACAATCTCACACACACACCACTGTGGTTCCCTCCATTTTCCTCACATCAGCCAGAACAATCATTTTAAAATACTGATCTCCTCGCGTTACTTCCTTGCTTTAAAAACTCCAATTGCTTCCTATTGCCCTTAGAAAACTAGGACCAGAGTCCTTAACCGTGTCACAGGCCTGCTTCTTTCTCCATGACTCTGGGCGCCGGCACTCCTTCTAAGCGGTCAGCAAGTGCTGTCAATGTTACTTGCACAACACGTCTTACCTCGACCCCCCGCCCTCTCCATCCCTCACGTCACTGCCCACACTCGTCCTCACCCATCTGGATTCCAGAAAGAGCCCCTTAGATGCACCCAGGTCTCCAACTCCTTTCTGCTCCATCCTCCTCTGTTGCCAGGATTTATCTTTCTAAAGCACAGATACAGTTACATTACTCCCTGGCTTAAAAAACGTGCAAGGCAAAACTACACACGTGTTAAAATTTCACAGGACTATGTACCAAGAAATAAAATGAGTGCCTGTCAAAACTGGTGAAATCTTAATAAAGTCTCTCTTTGTTACTAGCACTGTAGCAAAGACAGTGTCCTGGTTTGCTAAGTGTGCTACGGTTATTCTGTAAGATGCTACCACTGCGGGAAGCTGGGGGCACACGGGAACTCCCTGTACTGATTCTGCAACTTTTTTGTGAATCTACATTGCTTTTAATTAAAAAAAAAAAAAAACCAACCAAAAACATGTACTTGCACTACTTCTCCAGGGTATACAGACTGAAATCAAACTTCTAACTGTGGGATGGAAGATCATTCACATCATTAATAACCTGGCCCCAGGAGTCTCTTCCAGACGCCACAGCTCCATGCCTGCTGCATTTTTACACAGAATCTGAATGAATATACCATGTAGTCCCTCACCTCTGAGTATGGGTTCATGCTTTTTCCTCCTCTGTCACCACACTCCAATTCATCTTTCAAGACTAAGGGTACAGCCCCTCCTTCATGAGGCCTTCCTATCCTCCTTAAAACTAATCATGCCTTATATCTGGAAAAGGCGAAAACTCTAATTCAAAGAGATACATGCACCCCGATGTTTACTGCAGCACTATTTACAACAGCCTAAATGCCCATCGACAGAGGAATGGATAAAGAAGATGTGGTACATACATTTATACAATGGAATACTACTCAGCCATAAAAAAGAATGAAATTATGCCATTTGCAGCAACATGGATGGACCTAGAGATTATCATACTAAGTGAAGGAAGTCAGACAGAGGAGGACAAATAGCATATGATATCACTTTTATGTGGAATCTTTAAAAAATGACACAAATATACTTATTTACAAAACAGAAATAGACTCAAAACAGACATAAAAAACAAACTTATGGTTACCAAAGGGGAAATGGGGGAGGGATAAATTAGGAGTTTGGGATTAGCAAATACAAACTACTATATATAAAATAAACAAGAAGTTCCTACTGTATAGCACAGGGAACTATATTCAATATCTTGTAATAACCTGTAACAGAAAAGAATCTGGGGACTTCCCTGGTGGCACAGTGGTTAAGAATCCACCTGCTGGGCCTTCCCTGGTGGCGCAGTGGTTGAGAGTCCGCCTGCTGATGCAGGGGACACAGGTTCGTGCCCTGGTCCGGGAGGATCCCACATGCCACGGAGCGGCTGGACCCGTGAGCCACTGAGTCTCTGTGTCCAGAGCCTGTGATCCGCGACGGGAGAGGCCACAGCAGTGAGAGGCCCGTGTACCACAAAAAAAAAAAAAAAGAATCCACCTGCCAACACAGGAGACGTGGGCTCGAGCCCTGGTCTGGGAAGATCCCACATGCTGAGGAGCAACCAAGCCTGTGCGCCACAACTACTGAGCCCACGTGCCACAACTACAGAAGTCTGCACACCTAGAGCTCGTGCTCCGCAACAAGAGAAGCCACCGCAATGAGAAGTCTGCGCACTGCAACGAAGAGTAGCCCCCGCTCGCCGCAACTAGAGAAAGCCCGCACGCAGCAACGAAGACCCAACGTGGCCAAAAATAAATAAATAAATAAATTTGTTTTTAAAAAAAGAATCTGAAAAAGAATATATATGTGTAACTGAGTCACTCTGCTGTACACCTGAAACTAACACAACACTGTAAATCAACTACACTTCAACTAAAAATAATAAAATTCAATAAATAAAAATTAAAAAAAACTAATCATGCCTTTACAGACAACTTGGTCTTATAGTTTTGCTTTGCCAAATTGTTTTATTTAATAAAGAAAAGGACAGGGACTTCCCTGGTGGTCCAGTGGTTGAGACTCCGCGCTCCCAGTGCAGGGGGGCCAGGTTCGATCCCTGATCAGGGAACTGGATTCCGCATGCCACAACTAAAGGAGCCCGCATGCTGCAACTAAAGATCCTGCATGCCGCAACTAAGACCCAGCACAGCCAAATAAATAAATAAATTTTTTTTAAAAAAAAAAAAAGAAAAGGACAAAAAGGTCAAAGGCATCCATATTTCCATTACCTTGCTAGGGGCCGGGGCACGTCAAGAATAAAGTATTAATACCTCCCAGTCCATCCCTCTAGTCCCACATCTATCTTCACTTTGATTCTCTGCTTCCAGACTTTTCTCTTGGCTGTTTATCTGTGCGCCCTGCTAGTTAGTCAGTGAGCTCTTCCAGGGGAGAGAATCAGCTGCACTCATCTTCCTGTACTCAGCACCTGCCATGGGGCCTGGCACGCAGGAAGGACTCTGTTAATCTTTGTTCTCAATGGACCCCAGTTATCAACACCTAACAGTGCAAGGGTAAGGAGCGTGGGCTAATTTTACCCTTGATCTCGAAAGCCAAGCAATGTTCTGAGTAGGAGCGAGGCCCTGTGATGAGCCCTTTAGGTCACCCCTGGCTTTGCACCATCTTCAGTTTAGGTTTTCTACATAAAGAGAATTTTAAAATACGATTATATCAAAACTTGTATGGTAAGGTAGAAAATAGCACGGATAATAAAACCAATGCCCCCCAAACAAGCACCGAGTCACAGACCATCAGATGCACTTATTAACCACAGGCAAAAACATGATTAGAAGGCTATTCCACTGGTATATTTGTTTTACTTGCCAGATAAGTATTGATGTCCAGTTTCTAACAGATGCTATTTATATCAGAATCATAACAAAAGTGCCATCCATCTGCCTTGGCATCCAGAGAAAACATAATTCAACATGACAGTAAGAAATGTGCACAGCCAAACAGAAATGGCATCAGAAGCAAAAACTGTTGGAACTGGTATCATGAGGGGAAAATTACCACTTGACAAAACTGGAAAAAGTTGCAAGCAACACAAAAAATGTTGGCAGTTAAATCCAAATACTTGAGAAAAATCTTCTCCTTGTCTATTCTGATATCAAATGGATGTTTGTCAGATTCTGGGGCACATACACTTTAAAGCTCCCTTTTTAGACCTTCCGTACACTCACTCCCTCATTTACTGAGCATCTCTACTTTTGGACAGTGGAAAAAATAAAGGGTTTGGAGTCAAGAAGACACAGAGTCAAACTGGTCCCACTATCTACCAGGCAAACCTGCAAGTTAATTAACCTCCTCCTGACCCAGTTTCCTCAACTGCAAAATGGAGATAATATCTCTCTTTAAAGCACGTTATTCATAACCTGGAATCTAGGGACAAGGTACACATGTGTGCATTTTTAGATCTTCAAACTCTCAGAGGTTAAATGCCAAAGTGTGTGTGAGGTGATTTTTCTAGAGAGAGGATACATGGCTTCCATCAGGTTCTCAAGGGGCAAGTGACCCACGACGGTTCAGTGCCACACTCCGAAGGCTGTGACAGGACTCAGATAATGTATCTAAAGAGCCTGACACACAGCAGGCTGTGCTCACTCCCGGATGGTTGTCCTTAACTTTAGGTCCTGGGAAGGCACAGAAACATGAATCAGCCAGAGCCCAGGGTCAAAGGCAGGGAGACTGTTACGGTATAAGGTGTTGAGGGTCGTCTCCGGGTTTCATAGGACGAGGAAGAAAGGCAAACCAAAGTCTGTCCAGAAACACTCGAGTGGGAGAAAACAACAGGGTGGAGGCACCGGGCATATCAGGACAGTGACCTGACCATCACCGCAGTGTCCTCAATGCCTAGACAGGGCCTGGCATACAGCAAGTGCTCCATAAGTAACTGTTAAGTAAACAAATGACTGGGACCAACCCAGGGTCCAGGATAAGACCATTTACAAATTCGCAGGAGAAAAAACACAATTCAGAAGGTGTTCCCGAAAACTACTACTAGTCAAAAAATTTTCATTTCAAAACTCCTACGCAAATACAATCATCCACATTCTCTCCCTTAACAGTGAGGACACACTGAGCCTACAGCCTGGTCACCCTGTAGTAAACCCGGCCACCCAGGGCTTGGTTATGAACCCCAGGAGAAATGTCCTTTAGATGGAGGCATTAGAAATGCTTTCTTTTTTTTTCCAAAGGAACTAAAATGCCTTATTTGCCTGGACAAAATGAATTCAATTGCTTTCTTTTTTTTTTTTTTCTTTTTAATTTTCTTCTCCTGGGTTCAAGAAGCTCACAGCCAATAAAATAAAAATGAAGCAGACTCACAAATATAGAGAACAAACCAGCGGTTACCAGTGGGGAGAGGGAAGGGGGGAGGGGCAATATAGAGGCGAGGGGACAAAAAGGGTTATTATGGGATTATATGAACTCATGTGTGTGAAACTTTTGAAAACTATAAAGCACTACAGAATTTAAAGAATCTTTCATTCAATGAAAAAAAAAAGAAGCTCACAGCTAAATTTGCAGCCCAACTGTGTTAACCATCACAGATGATCTGAGTACCCTCTTTCCTCCTGAAGTTACTTTCCTGTTTTACCATATTGTCTATATTTTTAGAAGTCACCTCGAAGCCCAGTGAGACTTCTGGAGTACACACATATCTGAGAGTGTAAGAGCACTGGTCAAGAACACAGGCTCTGGGAATTTCCTGGAGGTTAGTGGTTAGGACTCAGCACTTTCACTGCCGAGGGCCGGGGTTTAATCCCTGGTCAGGGAACTACGATCCTACAGGCCGCACGGAGGCCCCAAAAAACAAAAACAAAAATAAGAACACAGACTCCGTCACCAGGCAGTCCTGACACAGAAGCCTCACGTCACCATCTATCAGCTTTGTTGTCCCTTAGCTTCTCTGCATCCCTGCTGCCTCATCTATGAAATGGAAATAATAACTGTATTTTTCATATGCAGGAAGTGAGCACTAAAGTAAAAAGGTAATGTGAGGTCCCAAACTGTGCCTGGAACATGGTAAGTGCTCAATAAGTATTAGCCAGGCGGAGCAGTAGTAGCAGAGACAGTAAAACTGCAGAAAAACAGATGAAAAGATAACAGTGGCGCCTGAAACAAATTAAACAAAAGAGCAGTGCAAGACTGAAACCCGAGAAAAAAGTGGAAAACGAGGCTCTTTCGTGCTCGAAGTGCTTCATGTTCATATGTTATGCATTCACAGAGTTTTGTCAAATGCTCCCTCCCTTTGCATCTCCTCTCCTAAATGGCGTGGATATCCTAGATAGCAGTGCGGTGAAGGTGAATTAATATTTAACTAGTACATGTATTCAACCTACATAGTTGCACAAGCCTAGACCTGGGGTATTCTTAGAGAAGTATGCTGTACAAAAAAGGTCAGCTCACTAGTGGTATTTAAAGGAAGGAAGCAACTGTTAGCTTCTTGCCTCACTCACACCTTCTCATCTGTACCGTACAGCTTGTTTGTCAATCCTTGCAGGGGAAAGAGTCATCCAAGAAAAACTTCAGTGACCATCATCACCTACTAACCTTAAACATTCACTCGATACCTGTAAAGAGGCTTTATTAAAGCGACTGTCTGGTTAACAGCCAATGGCCTCCTGCTGGATTCCTGCTCTGGGCGGGCGCCAGACTCCTGAGCATCCTCCTGGAGCTGGTTCTGTCTCCATGTGCCACTCAGCTGCAGGGGTCACAGCATGGGCGCTGTAGAGATCTCTGCACAGGAAGAGGTGGACAGCTGGAAAAGGTCAGGGAAACGGAAGACAAAATGGACAGCAAATTTAAAGTCTCACGTAAGCATTTCTTGACAAATATCTACAAGCACCTGCCATGAGCCAACAACTAAACTGATGGCATAGGGAAAGGGAGAGCACAGGTAGCTGAAATAAATCCTTGCCCTCCTAAAGCTTCCAGTAAGGCTGAGTGGGAGACAAATACGTCCACAGAAAATCAAAATCCTTGCCTGATTCACTTTCGATTCCCCAGAACTTAGCCAAGTAAATGCTGAATTGAAGACAGCGGATAAAAGAAAGAGATGAAGGAACAGCAGTATGTGAAAGTCAAAAAAAAGTCTTTACAGCATTTCTGTAAGTCTACTCATTTAGGGGCACATACAACTTAAGAAACATTATTAAATTACTCCTCTTGAAAGTGAAGTAAGAGTCCTCTTAACAGGGGCAAGGCATCTTGAAAGGCAAAGATTTTCAGGAGAGAAGGAAAAGCCAGTATGGGGTGATTTAACCAACAGTCTTAAAGAACCTCTGAAATTTCAGAGTGCTTCCAAACAACATTTCTGAGAGAGGCAGGGATAACTCGTGCGGCCTGAGGAAGAAGAATGTTCCAGAAAGACCAGAGATTCTGACACGCGACATAAGTGCTGGGTTTGAATTCTGGCTCTGCAACTTCCGGTTGTGTGATTTGGGGACAACCCCCTTCACCCTGTGGAATTCAAGTCCTCATCTACAAGGCGGAGTTTAAAATATTCGAAAGACTGCTGTGGGGACAGATGAAATAAGGGACATGAAGCATTTTGTAAATTGGAGCGATGTAACCCTCAGAGATGCAGGGAGGCAGATTCGCCATTTTCCTCGTTGCTTATAGTCGGTTTCCCCCACACAAATAAGACGGTACTATTCACTGCAGTAGCCCCAGGGCCGACAACGGCTCCTGCCACAGGCAGGCGCGCCACACACATGTGTGGAACGAGTAAACGGGTCACCAGCCCTATGCCACGGACGGGGAGGGGACGGACTGCCAGAGCTGCCCGCCCGGGCCCTCGTCAGCCCCCCGGGCTCGCGCGCACTCGGCGCCGCGCCGTCTTACCCCGGCCCCTTCTCAACCCTCCGCCTCGCGGGGCCCCGTCTGAGCGACGACGCACTTCTAAGCGCGGACCCCAGGGCCCGAGGCCGCAGAAGCCCAGCCCACTCGGCGTCTCTAGGACGCTGTTGCCCGAGCGACGATGGCCCTCGCTGATTGGAGAACAAGTTTCCGCACCTGGCAAGAAGCGGAGCCCCTATTGGCCAAGTCGACTACGGAATTGGGGGCGGGGGGGTGTGCCCAAGCCTGCCGGTGGCTCCGCCCCCTCAGAAGGAACTTCCGCTGGAAATCCTTTCCCCCGGGCGCGGGAAGTCGGTCGGAGTTCTGGTGGTACGCGTCGTGGAAGTGCGTTTCTGTTAACGTGGCCTTCGCGCGAGCTGTCGGACGGGTCTCACAGAACCAATTCGAGCCGCGTGGCCACACGGGAGCCAGTCCCTTGCTGCGAAGCAGACTCCTCACCTGTAAAAACCGAGCTTACCCACTCAGGGCCTGGTATCAGGATGAAGGGAGGAATGTATCTAAAGCCGCAACCGCGTGCTACGCCCTTTCTACATGTTAGCACTTAGGGCGACTGTGATTGTTGCATTAATTGGTGTGTCTGATTGTGTCCTGCTGGCCTCCTTCAGGAGACCTGGTGAAGGCAGGACAAGGTTGCTCTGCCAGCCCCTGTATCCGCAGCGTGCTCAGGGCCACACGTAGATAGTTAAGTAGATAGTCATCGGGTAAGCCAATTCTTACCCACACTCGCAGGCTGAGTGGAAGCTCAGTAAGTCATTTCGATAATAATAGTGGCAATGACAGTAGTTGTCGCTGGCCCTTCGGGAGCACGTCCCTTATCAGGCACCCGGCTAAGTACTTTACATGTCATTTAATCTTTTATCTTCATAACAGCCCTATGAGGTAGGTACTATAGTTATTCCCGTTTTACAGATAGGAAACTGAGGCACAGAGAGGGTCCAAGGACACAGCTAGTCAACGGCAGACCAGGATTAGAACCCAGGCAGGCTAGGTCCCACGTCCTGCTCTTCATCACTCACGGTGGGAGAGAAGCAGTGGCCCAGAGGCTCAGCCTTGCTGAGGAGTCCCCACCGCTCGGTTCTGTCAGCAGGTAAGTTACAGGGTGGCCTGCCGAGTGCCCCGGAGAAGGATGTTTTATGGTCCCTCTTGGCAGTCTGACTGTCCGTCACTGGTAAGCGAGTTTTCCTACTCACCAAGAGAGTAAATTCATGTCCTCTGTCTCCTCAGACCTCCTGCACTGAGTGAATGACCTCACCTCAGGTCCCACTGAGAAAACCAGTCCATAAGAGGGGAACAGATGGGACTTCCCTGGTGGTCCAGTGGTGAAGACTCTGCACTTCCACTCAGGGGGCACGGGTTCAATCCCTGGTCAGCGAACTAAGGTCCCACATGCCTCACAGTGTGGCCAGAAAAATAGAAGAGGAAGGGAACACGTGGTTGCCTCACAACTGCTTTGGCGCCCATCTCTTCTGTTCTTGTTCCAAAAGGTGAAGGGTTGCTTTTCACAGAGGCTACTTCCGCCCCTCGCGTCCTAAACCCCATCACCATTTGCCATCTCTTGGACTTCACTGCTTAGGTCAGCAGTTCTCCAAGTGTGGTCTGGGAACCCCTGGGTGTCCTGAGACCCTTTCAGAGAGTCCATAATTGTCAAAACTATCTTCATAGTAAGATGTTACTTGCATTTTCAGTCTTATTTTCTCGTAAGTGTACAGTAGGGTTTTCCAGAAGCTACATGATGTGTGACATTGCAACAGATTGAATGCGAAAGAAGATAGGAGAATCCAGCCGTCTTCTGTTAAGACAGATTTTAAAGAGATTTTGTAAAAATATAAACTGCCTTTCTTTTCACTAATTCTTTTTGTTTTGGAAAACATAATTGTTCATTAGAATGTTAATATGTGATGGGTTTATTGTTATTTTAAATGAATTAGTGAACAAGTCTTTGAAGTTTTTTATCAGTTTCACTATCTAGAATGGTAAATAGTGATAGATATAACTCACAAAAAAGCAGAAGCTTTGGGGGACCCTCAGTACTTTTCAGGAGTGTAAATGAATCCTGAGGCGTGGTCCTGAGACCAAAAGGGCTTAGGCTTGGAGTCCCTAACCCCCGGTAGGGAACCGGGCTGCACAGCAGGGCGGGACCACCCAGTTGCAGGAAAACAAGCTCAGGGCTCCCACTGATTCTGCATTACGGTGAGTCGTATAATTATTTCATTACATATCACAATGTAATAATAACAGAAATAGAGTACACAATAAATGTAAGGCACTTGAATCAGCTGGAAACCATCTGCCCCTTTCCCCACCCTGGTCCATGGAAAAATTGTCTTCCACGAAACCAGTCCCTGGTGCCAAAAAGTATGGGGACTGGTGGGTTAAGTTATTCCCTCGCTGTCATAATAGCCAACAATCTCATTCATTCATTCATTCATTCATTCATTCTCTGTGTTTCTATCTATCTTTTCTTCCCTCCTTCCCTGTTGAAACATGTTCTGGTGTCCCACATCTTTAACAAAAAAAGATTCTTTTCTAGTTTCCACCCCATTTCTCTTCTCCCCTTTAACCCACTTCTCAGTAGAGTCATCTACACATGCTGTCTCTCTTTCAGTTGCTGTTAACTCTTGATCAGTCTTAACGGAGGCATGGCTCTATTACTCCCTGACACCTGGTCAATTTTCATAAATATTTCTATACTTGACTTTACCTTACTTGACCTCTTAGTAGCACTCAACGCAGTTAATCACTCCTTCCTACCTGAAACGCACTCCGATCAGCTACGATAACATCGCGTGGTCCTGGGCCTCATCCTGAATCACCAGCTACTCCACTCTCAGGCCCCACTGGTAATTTACCTCCTCTGTATGGCCTTTGGACATTAGGGTCCCTCTGACTCTGACCTAGGTGGTCCTCTTATACTTATTGCCAGCCTTGACCCCCTCCACTGGTATGTATCGAAGACTACCTGGACTTCAGCCATCCACATAGCCCTTGATCTGCCAACCTCCCTCACTCTGACCCATTTCAATAAATGGTACCACTCGATCCCTTAATGATCATTGCTTCCTCCCTCACGTCTAGTGCTGCAGCAACTCTTGTCGTTCTAACGTCAGAATATGTGCACTGTGATCTCATTCGTCCGTTCTCTCCAACCTCACCGGCCCCACCCTGTCTTATGAGGAGGGAACATAGGCAGAGCCTTTATTGTGGTTTCCGAAGGAAAAGCCAGGCAGGTTCAGCAGGTTTAGCTTTGGTTAGTTTGAATAATTTCATCAAGTCTTTTATTATCTGTAGGAGTTGGCTAACCCTGGGAAGAGCATTCACTCCAGTGTTAGCAAAACCCCAAGACGTCAAAGCTTCGGGAAGTACAGAAAATAAAAAACAAGGGAAATACGTGTTTATCCATTCATCTGTTGATGGGCACTTGGATTGTATTGGGCACATAATTGTAACGAAGCTTATTGATTTTGTAAAATTCCTTTTCTAGCCATGTGTTGCTGGTATGTACCAATACAGTTGATCTTGTATATTGACTTTACACTGAGTGACTTTCACTTGTAAATTCTAATTAGCAGTAAGCTTTTTGTATTTTCAAGTGGCACAATATTGTGATATGCAAATAATGAGTTTTATTTCTCTAATTCTAATATGTTACGTGTTTTTCTTGACATATTGCACTGACCGGGGTCTCCAGCATACTGCTAAATCGTAGTGGTGACCACAGACATCTTTGTCTCATTTCTAAGCTTTCAGTATTTCACCATAAAATAAGCTGTTGGCTTTAGGGTTTTGTTTCCTTGTAAGTACAACAGATTAAGGTTTCCTTCTAGTCCTGGTTCACTAAGAAATTTTATTTTAAACAAGTGTTGAATTTTATCACACTTTTTTCTACATTTATTGAAATGATCCTTTGGTGGTTCTCCTTTTTTCTATTAGTGTGGTGAATTTTTAATGTTGAAATTACTTTGAATTCCTGGAATAACTCTTATTATTTGTATATACATCACAGGATTAAATTAGCTAATAGTTTGTTTAGGATATTTGTCTATTTACTGGACATCCAAAGTTTTATTGGACACTCACAGCCATGCTCATTAATTTATATGCTGCCTATGGCTGCCCTTGCAGTAAGTGGAAGAGTTCAGTAGTTGCAACCGAGATTGTGTGACCCACAAAGCTTGAAATATTTACAAAAAAAATTTGCAAAAAATGGCCCTTTGCCAAAAAAAAAAAGAGTTTGCCAATCTTTGGTCATTTTCAAAGGAGAGACTGACCAGTAATTTCCCTTTTTTGTAACGTCCTTGTCAGATTTTAACATTAAGGTGACACTGGCCTCACAGAATAAGTTGAAAAGTGCTTCCACTCTTTCATTTCTCTCAGAATTTTGTGTGATACTTGTGTTTGTTTGTTTGTTTTCTTTAAATATTTGGGAAAGAAGGTATTTGGTCCTGGAGTTTTCTTCATGGGAGGCTTTTAGTAATTTGTTCAAGTTCTATATTAGTTGTCAGACTACTCAGATTTTCTGCTTTCTTCTTGTGTCTATTTTGGTAAGTTGTGTTTTCCAAAGAATTTGTCTACTTCATCTCAATTGTCAAATTTACTGGCATAATATTGTTTATAACATCCTCTCAGTACAGTGTCTGTTGGATCTAGGGTGGCAAATCTTGAATCTGTGGCTTAATATCTTTCATCAGTTTTGGAAAATTCTCAGGTGCTATGTCTTCAAATATTGTCTCTTCTCCTCTGAGAGCCACAATTACCTACTCACATAACACCAGGACGGTTGTTTAAAAAACAACAAAAAACATTCTGTAGCTATTTGTTTGTAATCTCCAGGATTATCTCACGGTGATGTTTTTAGTTGCGGCATGCCTGCAGGATCTAGTTCCCCGACCAGGGATCGAACCTGGGCCCCCTGCATTGGGAGCGTGGAGTCTTAACCCACTGGACCACCAGGAAGTCCCTCACTGTATCTATTTTTTAAGTTCACTTTAGAAGGCCTATTTAAAATAACACCTAACACATCTAACACCAAAAAATGTAATGATAGGACATTAGGAATTTACTAAGTCTGTGTTAAATTTCTCTCCTTCTCTCCAATTCCATCAGGTGTCCTCTTGTTCAAATCCAGTAATAGTTGAGGTGGTTTGTTGTTCAAAATAAAGTTAACTGAGATAAGCTGCTACCTTAGAGTCTTTGTAAAGATTCTAGTTTTTAGTAACACTCTTTTCCGAGGGAAAATTGTAGGGGGAAAATGCTAATAGTTGGCTGTGTGAGCAAACATGGGACTTAATAAATGTCTTTTGAACGGATCTGAACTCAACAGTAAAGCATAAGTGGTGTATGATTGGGTCAACATAGCCTAGAATTGGCTCAAAATCCTTGAAACTCAGAATCCTTGCTTATTTCCTTGAAGAGAAGGATGATTTTTTTCCTTCTCCTGATTTAATCAGATGTTTAAATAAATCAGATGTATTTAAACATCTGATTAAATCAGTCTGTCATGAGGTTTTGTCCTAGGACTCTTTTATTCTTTTTCTTTCTTTCTTTCTTTTTTCTTTCTTTCTTCCTTCCTTCCTTTCTTTTTTCCTTCTTTTCTTTCTTTCTCTTTCTTTCTCTCTCTCTCTTTCTTTCTTCCTTTCTTTCTTTCTTTCTTTCTTTCATCTTCACTCCAAAGTGTTTACTTTTTTATTGTCCCATAAAGTCTATTCGATTAGGTTTGCTCTCTGATCAAACAGACCCGAGTTCTATAATGTGACAGTGGCTTCAAGGAGGATGCTGTGGGAGATAGTTTTCCTCCTTGGCCACACCTTCCAAAGAACACTCCCTTAGATGCCCTGAAGTGGGTCTGCTTCCAGCAGGGCTGAACCCATTACCTTGTCCAAGATACCCTGCAGTACCACGGAAACCAGAAACACTGCACAAGAAATTGTTTCAGCCTCGACGTCACAACCCATCGTAGGAACCTGCTGCTCAAAACCTTTGAGGATAATCTGGAGAAGCAAACCATGGAAAGATGAGGGAAATACTTTTACGCCTGCGGCAGCCAGCAAACAACTCATTCCCTCAGTGATTACGAAGAAACTCGGGATCATGGCGAGCTGTGTCTGCTCTGTGGGTTCTGAGTACTCATGGCTACATTTTCACCACAATTCAGTACACCTAGGAGACAAGGCTGTAAGATCAAGCCTGTAATTACCTCACGGTAATCAACAATGATGTTATAAATGGAAGTTATGCTTTCACGTGGAGAAATAAGCAGCAGGAACTGCTTAACCCCTCAGACGTTTCCACCTCGTCTATTCATAAAGAAGGAGGGAAGAGCCAGTGCGTGACGTGGATACATAATGCATCTGAAGGGAAGCGGAGAATATCCCTGGGAAATCTGCTAGGAAGACTTCCCTGACTGCTGTGCTTCTGGTGGCCTCATAAAATGAAGACCAGAATCTCCTGAGCAATCCTCAGGCGAAAATAAAATTAAACAAGAAGAAATGAGGTATAAGTAGCTCTTTTGGAAAAGCCACCGTGGTTATTTTTTCTCTACTAAAATAGGTCTTTCTCTTTCAGATATTTACCTTGACACATGTCACAGCTGCTCATTTTAGTTCAGTCAGCCAGCAACGAAATTGCAGATTTCAAACACTGTCTCTGCAAATAATCGATTATCGTTTGTAAACAGGGGGCCATTTTTGTGCCTATTTTAGGATCGTCCATGGAGAGACTACACAGGCTAGGAGTAGCAGCTCCCCCTTCATATGCCAGTAAATGAGGAAGCTCTTCATTTCCCTTAACAGTTACTGGTTGTCTCCATTCTTGAAAACAGGAATCAAAATCCACTTGTCTTACCCCTGAACAAGATGCCATAGTGTAGAATACTGGCGTTTAGAATTTTAATGAATCCTGCCCTGCCCTCCGGATCTTTTATTGCAGCAATCTGAGAAGAATGGCCCGCCCTCTGGAACAAAGAAGCAGTTAGAAAATAACAATTTCATGTTTCCTACACCTGGGCAACGAGCAAACCCTTGACAATCACGAGTAGTTCTCTTTGCTGAGAGCCAGGATCTTGCAACAGCTTGTAATTGGTACTGTTTAGCATTTAATTTGCCTTTAGTTAGGTAACAAGCATTTATTGATTACCTGATAGGATTGGAGCTCTGTGCTAAGCACAGGATGGGGACAGGGTGATGAATGAGGCACAGTCTCTGCTTATGGTCTCCTTGGGGCTGAAAACACACACTTTGGCAAGGAAACTTGAAAACGAGTACAAAATGTTTTCTTAACAAACGTAAACCGGTACCCTATTATAGGGAATGATTACTCTCTCAGAATTCAAGGCTCTAACTCCCGGCATACTCCATTCTAAGGAGAAAGGTACTTGCTGTCACATCTTGTCTCACAGCAAGAGTGGGGATACCCCAGTCACTCATTCTCTGGGCTAAGGAAGGTTCTGGCCTTCTCCTCCTCTGGAGACCCCCAAGTGTGGTAGGGACCCAGGAGAGAGGTAGCCACCAGCCCCAAAATCAGTCTGTCTGCCATAATTGGCAACCCTCCTGACGTCTTTGGTAAAAATGGAAACCTGGGTACCTACAGGACGGCAGCGTCAGTGAGCTAAGTTAATTCACGACGGCCTCCTGGAGACCGTTTTGAGCCCAGCTTGCGGCAGGTGGTGGACGTGAATCTGCAACACTTAGAAATAGCAGGGAAGGCTTTCCAAGAGGGCAAAATGGCCCAGCCGAGTTGGGGAAAAGCGCGTGAGGTGTGTAGGAGTGAGCTGTGTGGCCGGACCAGAGAGGGCCCACGTGGTGAGTCACAGACAATGTGGTTGCAGTTGAGATGACCAGGGAAGGCTGAATTCAACGGACGGTGGGACCATTCAGACCGCCAACACGTCACTGACGGTCTCTTCTGAGCTAACTTCTCGGCACCAAGGAAAGTGAAAGAGACACGGCCGTAGCCTCAAGAAGCAGATGGTCGCAGGGCCGGGGTCTGTTATGAAAGACACAGGAGTGGGCATGGGAAGGAGACTTCAGGGGCTTCTTGGAGTAGACCTTGCCCGTGCTGAGCTTCAACCTTCAATCACCGTAATCCGGGCTGAGCTGGGGATGGCGATCCAGGCAGAGGGCAGAGCCTGAGGGCGGCACAGAAGCCCAGCCAGCCAGTGGTTCTTGACCAGAGTTAGATGGGCTCCAGGCTACCAGCTGTATTTGAGTAAGAAGGACTTTCTGGAAATCACATGCACTATGGATTGTAAAGGGGGGAAATGAGAGACAGCAGAAATAGGTGGGGGAGATTTTAACCAATTCACTTAAGTTTTTCGAGGATGCAAAAGATTGGAGAAGAGAGAGTCTTGCTGGCCTTGGGAGTCTTTCCTTCTGCAGAGATGGCCTTGCTCGTGATATTTTAAGACTTCTCTTCCCAGCTGGTGCCCAACACCACGGATACATGTAAAGATGACAACTTTAAAGAGGGGGGAATGCATTTTCTGGTTGATTTTTTTATATTTTAAACACACTTAGCATTCTCTGGTGTTTAAAGAACGCTTTTAATAGAGCACAGATTCCTTCCATCAGCGGTGAGGGGACAGATTTAAGGACTGCAGCTCAGACATCGGGTGCCAACTGGCTTACAGGGATCCAAGTGTGAGAATCAGATTGTCATTTGATGTGTAGATTTGGCAAAGGCTCAGCACGCCTTGGCGATGGCTGCTGTGGGCCCAAGCTGTGTGACAGGTGCTTCTGTAACAAATTCTCTTTGCCCTTGCTGGCAAAGTCCATCACTGGCTAAAAATTCACGGTCTCCCCCATTGATCAGCTCCTCTCGGGTTGAACTGATAAGACAGTTTGACCACCGAAGAGTCACAGCATGTTTGAGCTGCGTGGGTTTTCAAGACACCTGATACGAGACCTCCTCATTATGAGATGAAAAGGGACCTCCCCCTTGGTCCCACCACTAGTGGCAGAGCTGGGTTAGAACTGGTTGCCTGACTCATTTTAGTGCACCCTATTTCTTCCCACCGGGGATGCCCGTCTCTGGCCCCTGCCCTATCCACATCCCCCCTGCTGCAGACTCAGCTCTCACCCTAGTTTTTACATCTAGCAGTCTCCCTGCTATCCATGCAGTCACCTCTCCTTGCTCGGCATCCTCCGTACCATTCCTTTTGTTCCCGATTGGTGAGGGGGCAGGGCACCAGCCTAGTTCTTGCCTGGGAGGTCACGGCCCCCAAGGGCAGGACCAAGAACAGTGCATAGAAGGGACAGGGCAGATGGTTTTCAGAAAAAACAAAACCCACTCCAAGAGTGAAAGATTCCACTCACTCGTTAGGCGCTAACTATATGCCAAATTCCGACGTAGGGAAAGACTGACACAGCACGGTCCTGCTTTCAGGGTGTCACTGTCCACGTGGGGAGACGAGCACAGGGCAGTGAGGTGGGCAGGATGAGAGGAAGGCAGGGGACGCCTGGGAGCGGAGGGGAGCATTCGTCAGGTGAAGGCAGGGCTGGGCGTCTCAGGCAAGGGAGGCCAGAGACGGGGACAGTCCCGGGCTTGGGTGGGGGTCTGCACAAGTGGCCGGAAAGGACTGCCAGCAGTGGAATGGCTGTCCCAGGAGGTGGTGAGCTTGTCGGGGACGGATGTCCAGGGATGTCCGAGGGCATCCCTCAGCTGGGCGGGGCTGGACCATCTGGCCAACGTACCATCCCAGTCTGAAAACACTCATGGTACAGTGAAGGGCGGAAGATGGTGCTGCACGGGTAGGGCGGAGGGCCAAACCCTAGGGGAGGACGGCATCCGCGGCCCAGAGTCCTCGGGGACACCCAAGGACTCCCTCCACCCGCTACCAACTGCAGTCACTCTGCTCAGAAAGGTGGTAAAACTGTCCCTCACGTGGGACCTCCCGGGACAGGGACTGTGCACCTCGCCTGTATCCACAGGGCTGAGGGCCACATCCGGACTGAGGGACCTCACTGTGGACTGAGGAGGTCGGCTGTCACCGGCGACTTGGACACTAGGGGGTGCTCACCAGCAGTGCCAGGCACAGACCATCAATTCTGCGAATTTTATTCATGCTTTCAAAGCCACTGAGATCATGTAACGACCATCCCACGAGGTAAGCAGGACGAAGCTAACCTCCGTTACGTAAATTATGACACCGGATCAGAGAAATTAAGTGGCCTACATGCTTAGGTGGGAGGACCACCAAATCTGAGCCAGGAAGGCCCTCCTGGGCCTTTCAGACGAAGAAACTGGGTGAGTGGGGAAAGGGTGACATGTCCCGAATGGCACAGTGTCAGGGCCAGGTGGAGGGCACAAGGGTGGTCCCAGCTGGTGAGGGGCTGTGGCTGGTGCCCCAGATACTTTCTGGGATCTTTTGGGTCTGTGAAGTCAAAAGGCCAGGCCACCAGGGACTCACTGGAGGTCCCCGACGTGCAGGAACCCTGAGGGGTGTCTGTAACATCAGCCATCTGCCCAGGCCTCTCTCCTCTCCATCTGTCCAGACGTTCCTCACCTCACGGCCCCTCAAATCCCATCCACACCCGGATGCTACCCATGGGTCATGCCACTCTCCAAACTGGCGCTACTCGTGGGCTCCACGGCACATTTTGCCCTGAGTCATTTCGCCCCTGACTTTGCTCCGTGTGCATGAGGTAGGAGCCGGTTCCCAGCACACATGGCCCGAGAACGCTTAGAGCCAGCTAAGAGTTGAAAATGCAAACCAGGTAGCATTCCTTCAGTTAAGCCCTCTTGTGCCTTCATTTCTTTGTACAAAATCCAACCCTCACGACCTGCGAGGACTTCTGTGAGCTGACTCCTGGCCTCTCTCCAAACACCGCCCAGTCTCTGGGCACTGCCCAGCACACTCCCCCCGCCCTGCCCCTCCCCCAGGCGGCCCCAAGCCTGAGTCTCTCATGTCCTCCTGGTCTCAGCTCAAGCAGCATCTCTGCACTGGGCTTCCCCGGGTCCTTCGGGAGCACACTGGTCCCTTACAGCCTGCTTGAGCCTGTACTCACCCAAGGTTTCGTGACATCATCTCCCCATGAGAGCATGAACGCCATGCAGGCCGGGGCCCTCTGCCACTTCACTGCATCCCCAGTGCCTCTAGCAAGGCCCCGTGCAGCGCAGGCGCTCAAGTGTGTACTCAGTGAGTCCATAGGATGTGGTGAAACATCAACTAGGCAGGGCCAGAGTGGACATTCACTTTATAAATAGCACCATGAATGTATGGCACTGCCCTGCTTCTTGATCCAAGGGCTCTGCTTTATTTTAGGTGATTTGTAAGTGATCTGGGAGCAGACCCCCTGGGACACAGCAGACTGGATATTCCTTTAACTAACCTGGGGCCTGGGGGTCTAGGGTCATCCCAGGTACCAAAATAAATTCCGGGATTTCACCTGAGACCTAAAGGAACTCGTCCATTCGAAAATAAACATGACTTTTCAGAAAGCTGAAGCTTCATTCAGTACAACAATGTCCTGGACTTTCCTTCCACAAGGAATCAGTTAGACGGACTCTGGAATTCACAGGGGCGAAGTGCAATCAGCTGGGTTGGTCTCTATACCACCGTCCACCTTGTTGAAAGCGGGCCCTTCCAAGACAGAGACTGAGACCCCTGGACCCCCAGGTGCACCAAAACCTCTCCCATGCTTTTCTCCTTCCCCCCGCCTCACCCTTCCTTTCACTTCAGCTTTAAAAAGATACCAAAGGCAAAGGGACGGTGAGGGAAATTCAACCCTTGGAACGTTGAGCGTTGAATGACCCAGCCCGACACGGGCCCAAGCCCCTCTGAGCCCCAGCGACGGAGGTCAGCAGGGCTCACTCTCGTTGCCCTGAAGCACTGAGGGGACCACGCAGGGCCCCCGTCTCCACCTGTCAGCACAAGCTGGACACAAGGCATGGGACGTGTCTTTATTAAAGATGCAAACAAGCACAGAAGTATCCAGTGTGGAGCTCAGTAATATCCATACAGAACTAGAAATAGAAAAATAGAAAAGAAATTTCACAGAAAGCTGCCTCTCTCGCAGATACACAGAAAAGGTGCAGCTAAGCCCACCGCGAGACGCCGAGTACCACCTGCCCTACTGCAGCTGCTCTCCTCAGCCAGTAACAAAGCGCACGTCCACACTTTCCAAAGACACCATGCACAACAGACCCCTCGCGCACAGTGGCGACCCCTCCGGCCACCACTCCGGGCACTTCCCAGACAGACAGCCGGGACGGCCCCGTCCCACCGTGGCGGCAGCGTGCGTACAAACTGGCCACTGGCCCTGCTCTCACCTGGCCGCCCTTCCATCACTCCTCCGGGCTAACGTGGGCCAGTTAACGAAGCGAGTGGCGGGGCAGTAAAGACCGCACCTCCACTCCCTCGGACACAGCACCGAAGGCGACATCGCCAGCCCCATCTGGGTGAGACAGGGCGCTACGCTCGCACATTGGGTCTCTGGGGCGCAGAGTTGCAGGCCCAGATGGAACAATAAATGGTATGTAAAGACCCAGTAGTTCTAGAATTTACCATCAATCATCTGTTTGCCAACATAAGCAGGTTTCTGCTTTGGGGAACGAAAGTAAGACTGCGGAACGAAAAGTCAGGTTCTGAGTGGACTCAGTGTCTCTGTGGCAGGCTCTCCGGTCACCGCATCGCGCGCCCGTCCCGCTGGGTCCTCTGCGTCAGCCTCGGAACCACTGGCCAGGGGTCGCTGGCAGGAGGGCATCCTCTCTGAAAACGCCCCAGTGAACAGTTCCTGCTGTATCCCGGGGCGACTACTGAGAACTGAACACCACCAGCAGAAACAAGGTCCCCCCAACACCCGACTCACCCTCGGTCCTCACCAGCGTCTCACAACCAGACAAGAACCGAATGGCTGTGCCTTACGGAAGAAAACTACAAAAATAAAGAGTCAACCCTGAGATCTTCCTACCATTCGGGTGTGGCTCGCTCCTGAGTCCCTCGGAAATGAACTTTTATTTGGTTTACTGACATTTATTTAGATTTCCAGTGAAAAGCTCTATAAAATACAATAAATAATGTGGGTTGTAAAAGGTAGACATTCTAGCTGCATATGTTACAGACAGGATGCGTATGGTCCAGGTCATCAGAACTGCAATCTTTGTAATCAGACACATAGACTTCAAATTCCAAAGGTGAGAGAGCCGCTCTGGATCGGAAATAACCCCACTTCCTCCATTTCTCCGCCGTGTCTTACGCAGCTTCCAGAGTTTGTCCAGCGGGTAACAAATGAGTGCAAACGGGACTTTGAGCTATTAGTGTCTGGGTACTGTGAGCATGCAAGTTTGCTGTTGCTGTTATTATAAGTAAAAGTCGAACATGAGGTCACACTTTCCCATCTTCTGTTTATACACCAAATCAAACTTCTCGTTCATGGAGACAGTGAAGATGTCCTTCCACAGCCCGACTCTTCCTAGAACACAAACGAGCAGAACGTGCTGAATTCACCTGCTGTCAGGCCAGCTACCAAAGCACAGGAAACAGATCTGGAAGGTTCCAGATCTATTCCCGGACCCCTCTGAACCTGGCCTATTGGGGCAGGACGGGCCATGTGGACTACAGACCAGCTGAACCCTCTTCCCTGAGTCTGGTCATCCCGATGCGCTTTCCGCGCAGCACCACAGGTGTGCAGAGCTGCGGGCCTTGCCCATCCACCACTGAACCCCCAGCACCAGGCACAAAGCGGGTGGGTCACCACAGCCCAGAGGACAGACGGTGTCTGTGGAACAGATCTGCGGCTCCGGGCACCATGTGGATCTGGGTCCTCGTGACACCACTACTCACTCACGGCTCAACAGCTCCACCAAGGCAGGATTTGCTTCTGGAGAATTTTAAAAGGAACAAAAAAATCATCCAAAAAGGTAGAACATTTTATGGTGAGCAGGAAGCCTCCTGACCAGGTCAAGCGTGAAGATTTCGAGAAGCCTGCTCGTGCATCGTCAGGGAGGAAGTTAAAGGGAGAAAAACAGTCGGAGCTCCCAACCCAACATCAAAAGGAGTCCTGGGGTCCCCTGGCCACGCCATCGCAGCCACAGCTCAGCGAGGCTTGGTCAGAAAATGAGACCTCCGGGCTTCCCTGGTGGCGCGGGGGTTGAGAGTCCGCCTGCCGATGCAGGGGACGCGGGTTCGTGCCCCGGTCCGGGAGGATCCCACATGCCGCGGAGCGGCTGGGGCCGTGAGCCATGGCCGCTGGGCCTGCGCGTCCGGAGCCTGTGCTCCGCAGCGGGTGGGGCTGCAACGGTGAGAGGCCCGCGTACCGAAAAAAAAAAAAAAAAAAAATAAGAAAGAAAATGAGACCTCCTCCTGGCAGATGTCAGGGAGCCTGGAGAGTGCAGACTGAGGTGCAGGCACGGGCCTACCCATCCCTTTATGAAGGGAAGAGAGAGCTCAAAATGACGAAAACTGCTGAACCCACTTTCCTTAACTACAAAATCTTCAGTTGTTCTGGTCACATATGAATGGCGACTGTGAAGATGTCACAAGTGGGGGTCCCGCCCTCCCACCTACAGGAGCTGTGAACGCATCACCCGGAGAGCCGGGGCTGTGCTGTTATATAGCTGCCTCGGGGGACTGAAATGCCCGTTTAGAATTCTATTCACCGTCAGCATCTCTGAGATCAGAGCTCTGACCGTCTCCAGCAAACATCCTTCGTTAGCTCTGTTATTAACAGTCGTCCTTGTCCTCGCAGGACCTCACATATGAAACTGCAACCCTGCGAATGCTGAGCTAACAGATCCAAAGTGGCAAGGATTTTCTCTTCGGTGATGAAAAATTACATGTCAATGTTGGAGAGGAAAAAAACTGTTCTTGCTACCCTCTAACGATACCTAAGGGACAAAACTAAAAGCTTCTAGACCAATCACACCATAAATATATTTTTCCCAGCTGAGGCAGCTGAGAGCTCATCAAAGGAGTCACCCACCTGGTTTAGGATTTGGAATCAAGACAGTGCAATTTATGCTGTGATATGAATCAAATCTAAGCAATGCAGCTGGCTACTCAAGCCCCTGCATTCTCACCAACGCAAGGAGGTCTTCTGAGCAAAGAGGCAATGTGCTAAAAGAAAACAAAATCAAAGAACTGAAATAAAGCAAAACCAAGGTAAACGATGATAAAGCAAACACATCGGAAGGAGCATATGGGCACGCAGTATGTTCTCGACACTTCTTAACCACACAAATGAACCGAAAGGGGGATTCTGGAGAAGGTCACGCCCAAGGATAACAAAACACAGCGAAAGCAAAATAAAAAAGAGCAAATAAATTTTAAATAATAAATATTTGTGAAGATGCAGCCAGGAACGAAACGGCAGGGTGAGGTGGCTTGTTAGTGTCTTCTTGGAGAGCGGCCCATCTGCCTTTCCAGGAAGGCGCTCGCCCCCTGACCTTCAGAACAGCCCTGGGAGCCAAGCAGGTTGGCAGGCCCGACCCGCCCTCCTTAGAGGAAGGACAAAAGGCCAGAGAAGCTCAAAGGCGTGCCCAGAGCTTGGCCAGGCCAGGCTGCAGCCCAGCTCTTCTCTCCGCTCCAGGCAGCTGCCTGCAGAGTCCGGCGTCGTTTCCAGGCCCTCCTCTCGGCACCGGCACCACACGAGGGAGCTGGGAACCGGCCTCGGGTCCACAGCACCGAGTCAGGCGCGACTCTTGCTGAAGGGGTGCTCACAGGCCTGGGCCGGCACCCAGCGGTGCCGGGGATTTTAATGCCCGAGCTCTCCACAGTCGAGCAGCCTCAAATACCACAAGCCCTGAGGGCACAGAGAGCAACCCAAGTGGGTCTGGGGAGGATTCCTGCCTGCAACACCTGCCTCACCTCGAACTGCTTCACACGCAGGACACAGCTCTCGCACCAGGAGGGAGCGCCAGCCTCTGTGATGGCCGAGGCCTGCACCTCCAGCTCGCGCACACGCACTCTCTCTCTCTCTCTCTCACACACACACCAAACACACACCAAACACACACCAGCGCACGCGCGCACACCACACACCCCTCCCCCGACGGGGCCGCTCCTCCCGGGCTGCTAGTTCCCCGGGGAATGGAAGGAAACGGCCCTTCCGCACACGGACTCTCCGCACCCTCTTCCCTCGACTCCCACGGGCCAGCTGGAGCTCAAGGAGGCCACGTGCACGCACTGCGCTTCTAAACATCACAGCCCCCAACCCATTCCCAGGGTCTGCCCTGTGGGGCATCTGGGAAGGCGCCTGCCTGAAACACCTCTTGCCCACAGAGCCTGAGACATCCCAGCAGCCACGCCCGCGAACTCCAGCACCGTGTGCGGGGTGACAAGGCCAACTCCAGCGGGGACCTCTAGGGAGCCTCAGCAACACTTCGTGGGTTTCCTTCCTGCCCCTCGAAGAACACAGGGCTCCGGAGAAATGAGACTCAGGGCAGCGGAACCCTGACATGGGGGGACTGCGGTCCAGAAAGCGCGAGGACACCGACAGGAAGGGGGACGAGGCCCCCGGGGCCCCAGACAGAGGCAGAGAGAAGGAGGGCGGGACAGGCAGGCGCGTACCCCGGCCCACAGGCAGGGCCTCGGCGTTGCAGCACTGGTCCACCAGCTGGTGGCAGTGCTCGATCAGGGACTCCAGCTGGGTCTTGTCACACGACACCCCCAGGAACCGGGCCAGCTGCTCCACCATCGTCACCAGGTCCTGGAAGACAAGAGCACAGCGCGGGAGCCTGTCAGAGGTGGCACCTTTACAGAACACGACTTCAGGGACTGTATCCACAGCCTTACTTAGGCCTCAAGACAAGCCTGAAACCGGCCTCGTCTGGAAATAAAATCCAGGTTAAGAAACTGCCCAAGGGCACTCAGCTCTCAAGTGGCAGACCTGGGATTCAAAGCCAGGTCCCGCGGAGGCAGACGTGAGGTCCTGATACAGCTGCGGTCATTCTAAGCAGCAGCAAGAAGGAAAAGCGCTTCGGAGCTGCGCCAGGAGCAATAGCAGCTCGCTCTCTCCCGCCCGCCCCGCCCCGCCCCGCCATCGGCTGGGATCTCGACTGGCACTCGGGAGAACTGGGAGGCCCCGAGACCCCAGACAGGCCTCAGGGCCGGCCCACCCCACAGGGCAGGCGGAGCTGGCTTGGTGTGAAGCAAGATTCAGCTCTACTTGACTCGCTGACATAAAGCCACCTCCGGGCCCCATCGCCGCACCATTCCTGAGAGCGGAGCATAACGGGCGTAGCCCAGCAGCCTCCGGAGGGGCCCCGCCCACCTGCTCACTCTGGCCCACGTCCCTCTGGGCAGACACCCGGACCCGCACCCCGACCTGCAGGGCCTGACAGCTGGGACCACGCTGGCTTCCATGCTGTTCCTTCAGCCTGTCAGGCAGGTTCTTTCTGGGACTTTAGTTTGCTGTGTCCTGTCTGGAATGTTCATCTCCAGGTGTCCACATGGGTCACTCCCTCACTTCTTTCAGGTCTCTGTCCCCATCAGTGACGCTTTCCCTGACCTGCACCTAAACCTGCCACCGCCCCTCCCCAGCACTTCCCTTTTCTGCTTTATTTTTCAGCATTTATCATCATCCAGTGCATTTTACTGTTTGTGTTTGTCGGGGGGGGGGCGAGAGGAAGAGGCAGGGAGGCTGTGAAAACCCAGGCCACAGTGACACCGACCTGGACCAGGGAAATGGGGTCAGAACTGGGGAGAAACAGTCAAATAAGAGATACGTTTTGAAGGTAGAGCCAACAGGATTTGGAAAATGAAGGCCAGGTGTGAGA
The DNA here is from genome assembly GCF_003031525.2 of Neophocaena asiaeorientalis asiaeorientalis. Taxonomy (NCBI): domain Eukaryota; kingdom Metazoa; phylum Chordata; class Mammalia; order Artiodactyla; family Phocoenidae; genus Neophocaena; species Neophocaena asiaeorientalis. The sequence goes on along the minus strand of NW_020172451.1, from coordinate 5,400,802 downwards.
GAGGGAGAAGTCAAGGATGAGTCCAGACTTCTGCGTGAGCAGCGAGGACGGAGCCGCTGCCCTGGATGCAGACGGGTGAAACTGCGGAGGACCCGAGGGGACACCTCCGGAGTTTGGTTTGGAGACGTTAAGTCTGCGATCTGCACCACACACCCTGGCGGAAAGGTGCAGTGGGTGGACGGAGATGAGCCTGGAGAGGGTCCAAATCGTGCCTGGGGGCCCGAGGCCCGGCTGAGGCCACCAGGGGAGGGAGTGTGGATGGAGGAGACCAGAGCTGAGGTCTGGGGGCAGAGGCAGGGCTGCTGCCATGGAGGAGTCAAGGGGAGCGTCCAGGGATGCGGGGACGCAGGACCAAGCGTGACCGACTGCCTGTTGCCTGCTGCTAGGAGGGTGGGACCCAGACACGTGGGGGTCGTGGTGACCTTGACAGAGTAGCCTGGGGACGGGGTGAGCCTGCCTGGAGGGGCTCAGGAGCAGAGACAAGTCTGAGGTCCCTCGGCAAAGAGGAGCTGAGGAAAGGGAAGGACGTTGCGGGGAGGAGGGCTGGGCTGGGGGAGGTTCGCACTGTCGCCCTGAGAAAGGAGGGGCATCAGCACTTCTGCTGGGGCAGCGGCAGGGTTCCGCACAACGGTGCTGACACCGAGACGGGATGGGATGTGCCGGCCCCCCTTCCAGACCTCACTTTCCCGAGGGCGCAGGAGAGGTCCTGCCTCGCTGCCCCAGCACCGCCCAGCCTGGCACATGGACTCAACCACCATCTAGTGCCCGTCACCCTCTGTGCCGGGCACTCAAGAACTCGTCACAGGAATGGATTCACAGGTACACCCGCTGGGGTTCTCAGCACTTTGAGAATTGCCACCCTAAGGCAAACAGGCTGGGACGAGAAATTCGGACTCTGCCATCTCAGCCCTCTGCCCCAAGCTGGTCACCTACGGAGAGGGTGCTGGGTGGCAGCAGGGTGAGTCCGGCTATCACTCCACTGCTGTTGAAGCAGAAAAACAATAAATGGGCCTCTCGAAAGCACCGCATGCCACCAACCCAGAAGCTGTGCTTGGCCAGGGGCCAGGGCAAGGTAGAGGCCTGGGGGGCCAGCACCGGCTAGAGGCGAAACACTGGTCAGGGGGACCCTGGGCCCACCTGGAACTCCTGAATCCAACTGTCACCCATGATGCCCGGGGTCTTGGGGCTG
>NW_020172451.1:5385841-5399555 GCF_003031525.2 Neophocaena asiaeorientalis asiaeorientalis | reverse complement strand
GCACTGGGGCGGTGGCTGTGAGACTGAGGGCGGGGCCGGCAGCTGCCTCCCGTGGCGCTCACCCCCGTGGCACCACCGCTACAGCACTCACCCGGTGCATGTCTTCGTACTTGAGGAAAAGCACATTCGAGTCCATACGGTGCTCCCAGAACTCCTGCACGTGCTCAAACCAGGAGCCGTAGCCCACTGTGGAGACAAGGGGACAGGTGACCAGTCACAGGGAGGGAGCGGGCATGTGAGAGGCGGCCTTGCTCCCCGCCTTCCCTGCCAGAAGGCTCCCCTCCTCTGCCCAGTAAGCTATGTTTCAGGAAGCCCTGGGCTCCTCCAGCAGCCCCCCAGATGAGCCACGTCCCCTGGCCTCCTGCCCAAGCTCGGCCCCTGCCTCCCGGATGCCTAGAAGCCCCAACCCTTCCGTGGAAGTCTCTGTTCTCCGGGGGTACGGACGGTACCTGGCACCCATGAGTTCCTCTAACAAGGGGTGACCAGGAAGAGAATGACACCCAGAGGAAGTGGGACACAGGACCCGTGAGTTTTGCTGTCGGGGCTAGGATGGGGTGCGGGAGGCTCTAGACAGAGCTGCGAATGGGGCTTGCCAGGCAAACGCATCACAGCCAGAATCCTGGAACCAGGCAGAACCAGGAAGGCGCGGGGATGAAGGCGGGCAGCGGGCCCCGTCCTGGCACATGAGGTTGGGCCGGACGGGATGACAGGTCACACCCACGCCCCAGCCCTTGCATCTCCCACGCTCCTTAGGGCCTTGGTGTGGGGCTGAGGTCACACAGGCAGAGACAGATCAGTGTGGCCGGGCTGCTTCACAACGTTTTTCATAAAAACGATTGATTCTCACTGCCGATTCACAATGGTGTGCCCATCGCTGTGAGGACATCTCCCGAGGGGGCTTCCACATTAATCAGAGGAGGGTCTCGGCTGAAGAACGTGGGGGCCCCTGGGCCTGCTGGGCATCGGGAAGCAGGTCCGGCTGGATAACGGGCCAGTCAGGGGTGGTGGCCCTGCTGCCTGCGTCCTCACTCGCCCGAGCGCCCGTCCAGTTCGCAAGCACTGGGCCCTGCAGTGGAGCTCCCGGCCTGGCGGCAAAGCCCCAAGGAGACTGGCACGGCGACACGGAGTGACCGGCACTGGGAGGGAGGCCCCGCGGACACGGGCAGGCCTCGAAGGATCAGTGAGGGCTGGACAGGCAGCGGAGGGGAAGAGGCAGCAGGGGAAACGGCGCACAGAGGCAAGGCCTGCAAATGGGCCTTAAAGACGTAAGAAGTGGCCGCGGGGGCCCGCGGAGTGGGTCAGAAGCAGCTGGCAAGGTCAGACAGAGGGCGGAGGGCGAAGGACAAGGGCTCGGGACAGAGGCAGCCGGCCCCTCATCTCCTCGCTGGCCGTGAGACCCGGCGGGCCCTGAGCCTTTCTGCCGCACCCCCAGGGCTGCCGCGGTGCGGAGAGCCCCGCGTACAGGAGGGCCTGCAGGGGCAGTGCCTGTGCGTCCTCCTCTCTGGTGGAAGGTTCCACGGGGTGGGACGGGCAAGGCGCCGGCGAGGGTCCTACTTGTAGCGCTGAGGCCCCTGGGTGGCAGGGCCGCTCCCGCCCCTGCACAGGCACACCTCAAAGTGCTGACAACCTCTTACACCTACACGCGTGACCAAGGCTGGGAAAACAGGGGTGACCCAACGCCTGGGTCCCAGGCAGCGCGACCCGACAACGGCAGCCTGCCATCCCGCCAGCAGGTGGCAGCACAGCAGCAGCCTGGGCCCCGCAGCCCCACGAGAGGTCCTGAGGGATGGAGGCGCAGGTCAGGGGTCGCTGAGGGGCGGGCCCTGGGGACCAGATCACAGCAGAAGGCCCTCTTCGGGCCAACTAGGCGCCCCTCCAGCACTTCATGCGGAACGAAGCGGGGGGAGCTCTGGAAGGGGAGGGGTAAGGGGGCGGAAATGAACCAACACAGGGCAGGCTTCAGCCAAAGGCCTTGCTGGGCGAATCCTGGCCCTCTCTGGGCCTCGGTGCTCCCATGGTAGAGTTCTACCTGCGGGGTCCTGGACTCCAGGCCTGGCACATCCCCGCTCCGTGCACGCACAGGGCAGGATGTAACAGCCAGGCCGGCCTTCCCGCTTTACAGGACAAGGGCGAGTCCAGAGAAGGAAGGGACCTGCGCAGCTCACAGACAGGCTGATGACCTCGGGGCCCCGAGCGGAGTCTCCCAAGTCTGGGCCCACAGCTGGCACGCAGACCAGGTGAGCCGCGCCCCGGGGCCGAGCAGTCCACTGGGCGTGGACATGGAGGTAAGAAAACGCCACTCCTTCCCAGAGAACACTCGCAGACAGACGGCCAGGGCTGCTGGGGACGGGGACGGGGGAGGCTGGACGGGGGGTGACTCGGGGACCGCGAGGACGTGAGGACAGGGTCGCTCGCACGGGGACAGGGGTGACAGGACAGGACAGGGGTGACAGGACAGTGGTCACACACAGGGACTCCTCCACCCTGCTCCTGTCCCCTAGGCACATGGCTCCAGGGCCCCCCAGCCCTGCAGTGCGCAGGTCATGACCCCCAACACAGGGCTCGGGCAGCGTGTCCTCGCTCTGTTAGCGAACAGCAACATTTCACTGCCCCTTCCGCACTTCATTCTTCAAGTTCTTCAGAACCTCGGACAGAGAAGGCAAGCCTCCTCGAGAGCCGGAATCGGGCGGGAGCACAGAGAGTGAACAGGACTGGGGAGGCTCAGTACACGGGTGCAGAGGCTTTGGCGGGACCACAGCCAGCGTGTGCAGCCTTGAACTTCAGTGCCGGGCAGTGCTGTGACCTTCACAGCGCGGAGAGGCCTGTACTAGGCAACTTGTAACGGCTCTGGCCCGAGCAGGAAGCTTTCAGCCCTGCACCGCAGGGCAGTCTGCACTTGAGGGACACTGCTATCTATGACAGTGTTGTCCCCATGCAGGTGACTGCTTCTATAAAGGCAGGGATGCAAAGTGGGACTCAGAAATACGGCTTTGGGAACCACAGGAGTGGCTTGCTCCAAATGCCTGGCAGACCCCGAGGGGCCTGAGCCAGGCAGTGGGTGGGCTGGGGGGAAGGGAGGCTGGACAGAGGCCTTCAGCAGGTGCCAGGGGCCTTAGGGTACAGCCGCTGGGGCCACCGACGCCCGTCCCCTCCCACCCAGGCCCCCCGCCCTCCTAGCTGAAGCAAAGACTCAAGGGCAGGGAAGAGAGGGCCTCCAGGCGGTGCGGGCGGCGCACCAAGGAGGACCTGGTCTTCAGCCAGGCTCGGGAGGCAGCTCCAGTCGGGCCACCCATTTAAATTTGGGGCGCTGTACTCCTGGACCGCCATTATGCACCCTATCCCACCCCTGTCCCATGACCTCACCGCAGAACCCCTGACTGGGTTGGACAACAAATGGACAGCGAGGCTGAGGGTTACTTGAGCTGGGAAATAAAGCAGGAAGCGCATCTTTACACTCCTCGGGTGCAGAGGAGTCTGGGTGCAGGTTTAATCAACAGGTACGTAAGACCCACTTCAAAACCCTCCTGGGCGCAAACTCTAAACAGAAGGTGCCCAGAGAAGCCAGGGTTGGCGATGGGGGAGCCACCTGGGGGCTGCGGGGAACAGAACCGTAGTGAGGAGCTGCCAGCCCCACTGCCAAGGGGACGGCTCCCTCCCTGGCCCACTGCCTGGCCCACTCCGCCCTGGGGAGGGGAGACGTGGAAGGGCCCTGGCTCGCTCGGCCCCAGCTCGCCCCTCTCCCCTGGGAACAGGCGTCCTGCCCAGAGCACTGCCTTCCCCCTCCCCCAAAGTGCACCCCGCCTGTCACACGGGCCTGGGGCTGGGGGCCAAGCCTGACCCGCAAGTCCAGCTAAAGGCCCACAGGGCTCTCACATGAAGCCACAGCCTCCACTCTGGCCTCAGGCACCGGTAACAGTGGTATCTGGGCCACTGTTTTCACTGCTCGGAATCTAGGCAGGAAGAGGGATGCTTCTAATCGGGAAACTTCTCAGAACCCCAAGGATGTGGCGAGAGAGAAGGGCTTCAGCGTTGGACACCCACTCTGTCTGGCACTAGCTCGACCTCGGACAAGCTTCCTGACAGCCCTCAGCCCCAGCTCCTCTGCCCGCCAGCGGGAAAGCAGGCCAAGCCCGCGGTTACTGTAGAACTGGGGGCACCGCGAAGGACACGCGGGTGCTCAGCGAGCAGTGAGCACCCCCGCTGTAACATCACGCAGACACTTACACTTGTCGTTCATGAACCTCCGGCAGAACTCCTGGAACGTGCCTCGGTAGCTCATGGTCCGCAGGGAGCGGTGGAACTGGTAATAGGACACCACCAGGTCCTTGGGGTTCCGGGCCATGTATATGACCTGCAAGAGGGAGTGGCGGGGGGGGACAGAGGGACGGACGAGGTCAGGCAGGCCGCCCTGTGCAGCTTCCACTGACCTACAACCCACTCTTTTGACCCCGTTTCCAACAGCAAAGTCAGCCCCTCGTGCACCAAGGCCAAACGCTTTTTCTCTATCATTCTGTCTCAGCAGAGATGCACTCCTGTCCACGCGATAGCACCAGCTAGGACAGCTACTTGAGTGTTTTAGTATATTTCTGTGCTCTCGCGCTCCTTTTTTTTTAATCCTGTACAATATTATATAAGTTACAGGCGTACGATATAGTGATTCACGACTTTTAAAGGTTATATTCATTCCATTTACGGTTATTATAAAATATTGGCTATACTCCCCATGTTGTACAATATATACTTGTAGCTTATTTTATACGTGATAGTTTGTATTTCTTAATGCCCTACCCCTATCCTGCCCCTCCCCGCTCCCCTCTCCCCACCGGTAACCACTGGTTTGTTCTCTGTATCTGTGGGTCTGCTGCTTTTTTTATTATACTCACTAGTTTGTTGTATTTGTTTTAGATTCCACATAAAAGTGGTGTCAAACAGTGTCTGTCTGTCTCTGTCTGACTTAGCGTAACGCCCTCCAAGTCCATCCATGTCGCTGCAGATGGCAAAATTTTGCTCCTTCTCATGGCTGAGTAGTATTCCGTTGTATACATGACCCACACTTCTCTACCCACTCATCCGCTGACGAATACTCAGGCTGCTTCCGTGTCTTGGCTATTGTAAGCAGTGCTCCTGTGAACACTGGGTGTCTCTAGCGCTACTTTAAAATCAGCGGAAGACAGAAAGCTTACAGGCCTGACCCTGGTGATGAGAATTATAGGCCTCATACGTCTAACGCAGTTGAGCAAAAAGGAAAAAAATCAGAGACGGTGAAAGCAGCCATGAGTCCTCAGGCCTTCAATGGGCAGAGGCTGGGCTCTGGCTGGTCAAGTTCAGCTGTGAGGAAACGCGAAAGTGAGAGGCATGGATCAAATGCTAGAGACGTGAGGTCCAGGACAGCCTCTCCAGCGCTCTTAGCACACCGAGGTCGTCTGGGAACTTGGGCCTGTGACAGACCACCGTTTGGACTGGCACGTGGGCCTCTGGTTCCGGGAGCAGCGGGGAGCGGCGGGGCGCGGAGTTACCTTGGAGTCGCCGCTGTGGAGGTCTGAGGGCAGGAAGCGGTAAGGGAGGTGGCTTTTGATGAGGCGGGGGGACGTCAGCTCCTGCAGCAGGGCAGAGGGGAGGCGCTCAGAGGACACGCGCCCTTTCTCTGGGGCCCAGGCGGACGGGGCCACAGACGAGTCAGGACCAGCACCACTGCACCCCGAACAACCTTCTCACCTGAGACAGGACCCCCCAGCCCTGCCCAGGCTGGGCCCTGGGGGCAGACACGGGCCGACGCGGTCCCCGTCCTCGGCCCCTGTGGCCTGAGTCACAGTGTACCAGCAGGGGTCTGCTCAGAGGACGTGGGCCGCGATGGCAGCCCGGAGCGGTCGCGGAGAGGGGGCCCCGCAGTCAGCCTCAGCACAGAACTCCTGCAGCTCCTGGACCGGACCGGTCCCTCCCTCGGCCAGCGCTCCGCTCCCAGGCCGTGACTCAGACGTGCCCCCCACTCCCCGAGAGGCCCGGTCCCGTCCCACTTTGCTCCCGTCTGGGGTGGTCACCCTTCAACCACTAGGACTCTCGGTTTTCCTGTCCTGGGGGCTCCCTCACTGGGATCTCAGCTCTGTGAGGGCTGTGACGTCACGGTCAGTTCAGTCCTCGGCAGGACCCCAAAGCCAAGATCAGGGCAGCCCGCGGCGGGGGCCCACGCAGCTCTACTGGAAGGCTCAGCGGTGGGTCAACACGGGCTGCAGCACCGCGGCGGGCACGGGGGCGGGAGGGGCTAGACGCAGGTGGGCCAACGCTGGAGGCTGGGGTGCAGAGACCGGCTTATGCGGGACAACGACCCAGCGGTGGGGGGCATTCTCAGAGCTTATTTCAGGCTGCTCGTCTAGCGGGAGAAGGGACAGGTGGGCCACGCAGGAAATGAGGCCTGAATGAAGAGGTGGCAGGGGGGAGGATGGAGAGAAAAAACTCCAGATCTGTCTGAGGGGTAGAAAGGATGGGACTTGGGAATATGTTTTTTTCACTCTTGACACCAAATGTTCGATGCAAACACACCCCACCCAGCCCCCTCAACAGATGGGATGAGCCACAGCGGGAGGCCCCTCACCCCTACACTCCCCCCCCATCTCCCCTACTCCTGGCATCTGCCTCCTTTCCCCCTCCAAGCCACCCACGTCACCCACTGGTTCAGTTCCAGGGTCACTGCCACCGGCTCAGGCCCATCGGTCTTCCCCCACCCGCACCAGCTACCTGGGGGTCCCGGGAGCTCACTGCTCTCCCTCCGCCCACGAGGCCCCCAGGAACCCCTCAAGAGCTCCCGTCACTCAGGGTGCAACCGTGGAAAGGCCCCAAGTGGGTCGTGTGGGCTGCTGCCACCCGCCCAGAGCCCACCTTGATGATGTCCAGGCCCGGCTGCGGGTACTCCAGGACCGGGAGCTGCTCGTCGATGTTCATCAAGCCGATCTCATCAGGGTCGGCCCCCTGGCTCACCAAATAGACCACCTCCTGCAGCAAGCTGGTGCCTGGAGGGAGAGAAGCCCAGTGAGGGGCGCCCAGAGGAAGCCCAAGGTCCAGCCCCTCTTGGGTCAGCGCCTGCCACCCAGAAAAAGGGCTGAAGGGCCGCAGAGCTGGGGGGCGTGCAGCGTCCCAGGAGTGCCTCGAGTCTAGTGGAAGAACACCGGCCTAGGCGTGAGACCTTGGCCCGAATGCCACCTCTCGGGGTGACCGCGGGTGAGCCAGGTTTTCTGAGCTCCTGTTTTCTTGGCACTAAACGCAGGCAGGAGATTTCTCAAGGCTGTTGTGAGGAGTGAACAGGACACACAGTACCTGCCTCCCCAGGGCTCGAGGACTGTCATGAACGGACGATTCTCAGTCCTGGGTTTCCAGAAGCTGAATTTTCCTTTACCCAGGAGTGATGAAGGTCCAGGGGAATGACTCGCCAGCCAATAATGATTTACAATGAAAACTATGTCTACTGGTACCTGCTAAAGTGAAACACAGCTATGCCCTGTGACCGGAGAAATGTACACGACAACACCGACAGACACATACCGGAACGACCCTGCAGTGTTACTCAGAAGAGCAAACCTTGGAAACATCGGTCAGCAGCAGAATGAATGAATAAGCCAGGACACTCAGACAACGGGACACTAGGCAGCAGTGGAAGCCAGACAGCAAAGGGCGTCTGCTGTGTGATTCTGCATGCCCCCACTCCTGTGCGTTCCGGAATGGGGCAGTAGGCTGCGGCGACAGAGGTGAGGGCAGTGCTTCCCCGGGGGAAGCTTATCGACTCAAAGAGGACATGAAGGAGCTTCTGGGGTGCCGGGATGGCTCTTTACCTTGGTCTGGTGGCAGTTACATGGAAGTATGCACACACAAGGTATAATTCAATTCAAAGGAAACACCACCTGTCTGCCCAGCGCTGTGGTCAGCAGAACCTGCTCCCCGAGAAAGACGGAGGGGGCCCAGCCAGCATGGAGATGGGACAACTCAGCCCAGTGACACCCCAGACCCTCAAAGACGGAGAGAGGTCCTCCGGGGAACAGGTGCGCTGGTGTGTGTTGAGGGCGCCTCCCCCGCTCGTGGGGCCGCAGCTGCAGCCCTGCCCGCCAACTCCTTCCTCTCAGACCACCCCACGGGCTGTCCCAGCAACGCAGCTTGGACAGGTCCCCCATCCAGACTCGAGGACAGCCCTTCTGTGCCTTATGAACAGCGAATTTCAGATTCAGGGTGGATGGCTCCCAGCCTAGACCCTTCTGCAGCTTCCCAGTGTCCATACACTGGAGCCCAGTGGTCCCTTCACCTGTACTCTGCACCAGCCCCCTGGGGTGCGGGTTCCCCTCCCCCGGAGGCTCCCTGCTGGCCCTCACCCTGCAGCCCGTGCACAGCGGCTTCAAGTCGTCTCCTCCAGCAAGCGGGCCTTCCCGGACCCCCACATCCCCCATCACTCATCCTCACCCAGCGCGAACTGCTTACGACGCTCCCAATTACCACACCGACTGCAAGGCCGCACTCCAGGGGCGACAGCGCCGTCTCCCCGCCAACACCCCCGGGGCCCAGCACACAGGACACGGCAGGCAAACCCAACATCTCAGCATCTGTGCAGGAAGGAAAAGCAGGGGCCTGGGTCGGGACACGCAGCGGGCCGATCCCACAAGGGCAGAGCCCCAGCAGCACCCGGGGTGGCAGGAAGGGAGCCTGGGGAGAAAGGCAGCTCTCTATGCTCCCCCAGCCCTTGCGCGGCCCCACTCCGTCCAGGCTTTCAGCTCCACTCCGAGACCGCGGCCAGCCAGGGCCTGCCCGGTCATCACCCCATCTGACCCCCCAGGAGAGACACACGGGCCAGGTCCTCCTCCCCAACCACCCTGGTCCCTTCGCTTCGGGGGAACCGGTCTCTGCTGCTGATTCCTCATCTCCCCCCGCCCCCTGCAAGTGCTGCCCCTTCGTCTCCCAGCTGCACACACTCCCCCGGGGCCTCGAGCAGCCCCACCCCGAAGGCCAGCTCCACGCTGACCCCCGCACGCACCGACCCACGTGGAACCTGCCGCCCAGCTCCCCGCCGGACCAGGTGCCCCTGCCTCCTGCCCCCCGAAAGCCCGCCTCGCCCACCTACCATCAAGGTGAGCGCGGAGCCGACCCTTCCATCGGGGGCGCTGCTGGAGGCCCCGCAGCCCTCTGCCCTGCTCACCCTCCTTTCAGTCCAACAAAAGCAGCCAGGACCACCCGACCATCCCAACAGGGACTACCGAGGGCACCCCGTCCCTCTTAGGACCCCACACCTCCGAGGACCCTCCGAGGAGTAGAGCAAGGTCTTCAACCTGGCCTGCAGGCCTGCCGGCCACACTCCATGCCCCATGCCCGGCGCCTCTCTACCTGCCTCTCTCCCTTTCCCGAGCTCCTACCGGCCTCCTGGTTGGTCCCGTGCCCGGAGCCCTTTCCTCACTCCCTCAGGTCCTTCAGGTGTGAGCGCTCCCCTGACCAGCCACATGACGAGCACCCTTCGCCCTGCCCCGTTCCCCACTGCAGCGACAGTCCGGGAACGGCCTGCACGGTCCTCTGCGCGCTCCCACCCCACCGCCCTCCACAGGGCACGAGCGGTTTTGTCTGGCTCTTTGCCGGGACAGCCAGCACATGGCCAGGCTCAGTTCACCTTTTCTGAATGCACGAACAAACCCTGGGTTTGTTCAACGGGATATGTCGATCAAGGAAGACTCCTCGAGGAGACAGCTTTGCAGCAAAGGCCCTGAAGGAAGAAAGTGTTGTGGCGGCTCTTCAATCAGAAAGAACTTCTGTCCATCAACCACAGGACCCTCACACCAACCTAAGAGGTGGGGACCACCACCCCCATTTACAGATGAGGCTCCTGCTGGTGAGGCCCGTCCACCCGGCAGCTCAGGGCAGCTGCACTGGGCGGGTCCGTGCGCTTAGAAATACGACTGTGCGAAGAGTTTCCACCATAACAGGCCTCTCCCAGGGAGGTCTTCAGGACGCCCGCCCCTGCAGCCCCTGCAGGTAATGACCCAGACACACCCCGTTAGTATGTCTTACATCAATATCGACATGCCAGTTCCACAGGCTCCATCCACACCTCCATTAAACATCTGCATCGGAAGACCAGCCTCGTTAGAGCCCACAGGAGGCGCCCTACCTGTGAGGCTGCACACGGCAGAGGGAGGGTTCACAAGCACCCCCGCACGAACAAGGAAGCTCAGAGATCAGGTTCCAGTGCAAGGTCACAGAGCTGGAAAGGGGAGCGCTACCCCGGAAGGGGAGCCCACATCCCCACCTCCCTACGCGGCCTCCCCAGCACCCCCAGGGGAGGGGGGACGGGTGGAGGGTACTGTGCGAGGCTGTCGCGTTGCTGCGGCAGGACGCTGGGGGGCCTCCCCTCCCGCAGGTGCGGGCGAAGCGGGGCCTCAGCCCCCACCCCACCATCCCCCTGCGTCCGAAGCCCCCAGGGAGAGGCGCCCGGGAGGCCAGCCCGCCGCCCAGCAAGTCCGAGCTGAGGCGGGGCACAGCCAGGCTTTCAACCTGGGAACACACAGGGCTGCCGGGTGGGTGGGACCGCCTGGCAGGGAGTAACACAAGCCACACGCTTTCCAACAGCTCGTTTTCAACTCAACAGACGTGATGCAATCCTTCACGGACCTGCTTCTGCCGACAGCAGCGAAATCACTCCCAGGTGGCACCTCAGCGTCGGCAGTGACTCTGACACCAGACCTCTGAGGCCAAGACCCGTAGGAAACCACTGGGGTTCCGGGCGGAACTCCCCCGGGATCCAGAGTCCAGTCCGACCTGCCACAAGGCTGGGGTGGAGCCCATCAAAATTCCCACCAGAACTCTGGGGACGGGGGCGCCAGCACTCTAGGGTCAGAACCAGTCAGAACTGAGCCCCCGACCACCAGGATCCTGGGGCTGGAACCCTTTGACATTCTTTTTATTATTATTATTATTTATTTTCAGCTGTGTTGGGTCTTCGTTGCGGTGCGCGGGCTTCTCATTGCGGTGGCTTCTCTTGTTGCGGAACACAAGCTCTAGGGCGCAGGCTCAGTAGTTGTGGCATGTGGGCTCAGTAGTTGTGGTGCACAGGCTTAGTTGCTCCACGGCATGTGGGATCTTCCCGGACCAGGGCTCAAACCCGTGTCCCCTGCATTGGGAGGCGGACTCTTAACCACTGGTCACCAGGAAAGTCCTGGAATTCTTTTATTTTCACTTTGATTATTTACCAAAGTCACACATGTACCTAGTTTAAAAGTCAAAAGACTCAGGACAGGAAATCCAGGTCCCCTCCCCACCCCACTCCCACGTCCAGAGCAAACCCTTGCTGATTCTTCTCTTACCCTCAGGTTTCTGACGTGCTTGCATCATTGTTTCACGATCTGCGTGTTTTCATGGGCTACTGATTTCTGACTGAGCAAGACGACGACCCAGCCACGTTCCCTCCTGCAGGCTTCCCTGCCCCGACACGGTCCCGGGACAATTTTCAGTCTAATTCAAAGTACACCATGTAGTGACTACACTGCCTTTTTGCACAAGATTTTGTGTTTCCTTCGCCTGCTTGCTTAGTGTCTATGGACCTATTAATAATTCCTTCTCCAGCTCTGTGGCAAACCCTCTCCGTACGGCCAAATGCAGGAGGTGTGCTCTAATCCCATTTATCTCTTGGGGTGGTGCCCCTGCCCCTCAGCGCCCCACGACTGTCTTCCTGCAATCTCCCTCGGGCTGGATGGACTGCGTCCTTGACCTGTGTGCCCCTCGCTGGTGCCCGTGCACACGGTGGCAGAGTCCACCCCGAGCTGCCTGCTGACCGTGACAACTGTGTGGGACGGTATGTGACTACAAGCGCCTGTTTCTACCTCGCTCGGGACCGGCAGTTGGGCTGGGTATGGAATTTCAGGCTGGGGACCACGTCCCCTCAGAACCCTGAACGCACTGTTCCCGTCGTCCAGCTGCCAATGCTGCGTCGAGAACTCTGAGGTCCTCCGTTCCTAGTCCTTTGAACGTGGCCATTCTTCGGGAAGCTTTGCAATCTTCTCTGTATCTCAGGTTTGAAATTTCACAGCCAGGTGCTTCAGCAGGGTCTCTCACTCAATCACAGTGCCTGGGGGCACATTCAGACACGGGGGGAGTCTTTAACTCCCTCCTGGAGTTCTGGAAATCCTGGTTTCAGTAACTTTCTCTCTCCCATTCTCCCTGTTCTCTCCTTCTGCAACTCTGAAATCTTCCACTTTTTCTTCTCTTTTTGCTCCCATTTGTCATCAATTTGTAAAAATTTTTGCTCTACTTCCTGGGATATTTCCTCTGCTTGACCACCCAAACCTCACAACTGAGTTCTTAAAATTTCAACTACAATACCTGTCTTCACTCTCTGACGACATTACAGAGTTAGGAGTGCAGGTGGCAGGGCTTCCCTGGTGGCGCAGTGGTTAAGAATCCACCTGCCAATGCAGGGGACACGGGTTCGATCCCTGGTCTGGAAAGATCCCACATGCCATGGAGCAACTAAGTCCATGAGCCACAACTACTGAGCCCGTGTGCCACAACTACTGAAACTCACACGCCTAGAGCCCACGCTCCACAACAAGAGAAGCCACCGCAATGAGAAGCCCGCGCACCGCAATGAAGGGTAGCCCCCGCTCACTACAACTAGAGAAAGCTCCCGTGCAGCAACCAAGACCCAACGCACCAAATTAATTAATTTTTTAAAAAAATCATAGTCCTACATACTAGGGATTTGCAACTAGAAGCAGAATTTAAAATAAAAAAAAACAGAGGAGTGCAGGTGGTGTTTTGTTTTTCAGGTTTTCTTCTGCTCTGTACATTGTCTTTGAGTCCGCCAAGCTCCTTTTGCTGCTTTTTGTTTTGTTCGGTTTTTGCAGGCCTCTGTCCTTCACGTTGGAGACGTTAAGATCTGAAGACCTTGAGTCCATCCACAGGTTAAGAACGAGCCACTGTACGCAGCCACCTGCGTCCAGGCTTGTCCAGGACAAGACTTGTTGACTGCAGGGCTTCATGTGTCTGTAAACACAGCCCAGCCTGGGTGCCCTCAGAGCTGAGATGGGAGATGCCCACACGCAAGTATTTGTAAGTCTTTTTTTTGGGGTCAGTTTCTCCAGAGAAGATGCCTCCACTCTCTGTCCTGGGGGACCACAGGCATCCCAGAAGCCAAGGAGGGGAGGGCGCTGGGAACCTCCCTTTCAAGCATGTAGCTTTCATTCGACCCCCATTTCCAATTGAGCACTGTACCCCAGCCTGTAGCTCTGCATGGCATCCCCAAGCCCACAGCTTCTCTGGATCAACTTCCCCCAAAGAAACCCGTCTTTGTAACAGCTGCCTGCTCTCAGCCTCCGCGTATCACAGCGGCCACCCTGAGGGGCATGATTCCCGGGGCCCTGCAGCGAAGGGGTTCACATGCTGGCTGCGCTGCCCTCTGCTGGCATTAGGTTCTCTACCCGCTAAGTCAGCTAACACTGAGCCACCACATCTGAGCTTCCAAACAGTCTCCACCTCTCCTTCTCCCTGGGAGGAGGGCCTCAGAGCTTCCTACTCCTGGAGCGTCACATAGTGAGGTTTGAAGAGGAAGCGGCGATGAGCAGGCGTGCTCAAGTCTGCCCTACGGGCACTCTGCAGGCACCGGACGTCAAGGTGTCACAGCCTGGGTCAGTCCAGCTCCCTCAGAAACAGCAACAGCTGCGCACATGAAGCTGCCACCCACGGAGCTGCCAAGGCAGCC
>NW_020172451.1:5332759-5385676 GCF_003031525.2 Neophocaena asiaeorientalis asiaeorientalis | reverse complement strand
TGCTAATCCAGCAGACACTGAGAAGGCCTCCAGGACACGCCCCTTGGAAAGGAAGGAGCAAAGGGAGCTGCTCTCCTTGAGCACCTCCCCGTCCTGGGAACATTCACAGGGGCTGTCTCAGCTCCCGAGACAATCCTGACAGGGGACACGAAGCCCAACAAGGATGGGCACAGCTCCCGTCTCAGGCTGCAGTGGACGGGAACCGGGACAAGAGGCCCAGGCTGGCTCACACGAGGCGCCCTGCAGGCCCCCAGGGACAGCTGAGGACGGTGCTCAGCGTGCCAGGCGCTGTGCCAGGAGCTCACACGGCCCCTCCCCATCTGAGCCACACAGGCCGCTCAGCGGCCTCTGCCGCCACGTCTCACACACGACAAAGCAGACTTGGAGGCGAACTGCCTGGGGCCACAGACGCGAGCAGGCCGTGAACCCAGGACCCAGAACAGTCTGACTCCAGAACCAGAGTGCTTCGACACACCACACAACACCACACGCACACACGCACACACACACACACAGACACCACACCCAAATACCATACACACACCCCACACACGCACAAACACACACCCCACACACATATACACACACACACCACACACGGCTCACAAAGCAAGTGGGCAGCAAAACCAAGGCCACAAGCCACACGTTCTCATTTCCAGGCTAAAGCTCTAACCTCAGACCCCACCACTTCCCAGCTGGGGATGGAGCAAGGGTGAGACAGAGGGAGGCGGGGCTGGACCCTGGAAAGTGAGCCTGGCCTGTGCTCTGTGCCCTGCTGGACGCAGAGGGGAAACAGACTTGGCCACTGGGTGTGACTGTCCCTCCTGTGGGGCGATGCCAGATGCTGTGACACAGCTGGACCGACAGCCAGGTGGCGAGGCTGCCCATCCCCAGACAGCCCTGGCTGCCACAGTCCCTGCTGCTGAGGACTGGCATCTGGGGCCCACATTCCCAGCCGCGCTCTGCAGCGACTGGCGGGGCCTGACGAAGCCACCAGGCTCCAGCCTTCAGTTTCCTTAGGGTGAAATTCTCCCGGGCCTTGAGCTCTCGGGTTCCTGGGTTCAGAGATGCGGACACACACTCAGGACCCCGCACACAGCCCCCTACCGAGAGGCTGCCGACCCCTCAGGCAGAGCGGGCGTCTCCCCCAGGAGGGAGAGGCCCCACCTCCAGGAGGGTCTGGGGAAGTCTGGGAAGGCTCTTCTTAAACAGCAGCCTTTGACCTGGGACCCAAAGGACAGGAGCACGGACCAGCGAGATGCAGCGCGTCAGGGAGGGGCTGGGGGTACAGCAGTAGGAGCCCCAGTTCTCCACCCTACCCCACCCACACTGTCTGCCCTGAGACTTCACAGCCCCTCCCAGAAGAGGGTCCCCATGATCGCGGGCACAGCAGGGACTGGCTGTAGCCAGGGAGGCACAGAGCTTCGCACGCTCCCACTTGCTCTTCTGTGCTTCTAGCATTGCCAAGGGAAGGACACTCCCAGCCTAGCCTCCTGGTCCAGGGACACCTGATGAGAACCGCCCCAGCCGCGACCAGCCTGCCGCAGGGCCCCCAGGCAGCCCGCAGATGCACGGGCTGAGATCCGGACAGCGGACCCTGGGCTACAGTAATAACCCCTGTCTTTAGGCGCTGAGTCTGGGCTGTCTCTTACACAGCCACAGGCAGAAAATGCTCCGGGTGGAGCCGGAACGAAAGAGAAGAAATGAAATTAAGGGCTAGCAGCGTATCAGGCTTTCCACGCCCATCATCACATCCGATCCTCCCAGCAGCCCAGCGAGATATCACCCCATCTGAAAAGGAGCACACCGAGACTCGGGAAGGCTGAGCGCCTTGCCCCAAGTCGGATTCGGGCCTAGGTCATCACAACGCCTCCTCCAGCGGACCCTGTCAGCGCCCACCATCCCACCTCGGCGCCCTGGAGTGCGGTGGGCAGACCCCACACGAGGAGCTCCTGCACCCGCTCTCCCTGGGCCCCAAGCACCCTCCACTGCTGGGAAGCGGGAGCTGACGGATGAGGCCCGGCCCCCACCTCTTGAGGGAGACCCCCGTGCTGTGCCCACCCGTCTCCCGAGGGTACCGCTCCTGGCTTCCTCTTTGCCGCACCTCCTGAGACCACCTCCCACCTCACTCCTCCACGCCGAGCCTCGCTTCCAGGTTTCCAGGCCCCAGGCTCACCCCCTCCTTGTGCTGGGCCTCGCCCCTCCCATGGGGGAGGCAAGACCACGTGGGCACGAGCTTCAAGAGGTCACATCTGAAATCCTGGCTCGGCCGCTTCCTGAGGCCTGGACCCCAGGAAGACTCAGCCCGTTCCAGCAGGTCTACCCACCACACCCCAGGGGAGGACCGCCCACGGATCAAACGCCAGGACCCACGTGCTGGGGCCCCGGAGCCAGCCCCCGTGGGCTCTGCCCCCAGGACCCGGGCCCGTTTCTCCTCGGGCCTCAGTTCCTCACCTGATAAGGGACATCTCTGGCCGTGAGGCTCTGAGGATGACAGGACACCCCCCCCCGCCCCCGTTCCCGGCACAGAGATGGGACACGCTCTCAGCTCCCAGTCTGCTTGAGGCTTGAGAAGGATCAATGCAGACTCGAGCATCTGTGCCATCACCAGACCACGGCCTGCGCTGGTGGGAGTGCGGGCCCAGGAGACCCTGGCTCATCCCAGGCTGAGCTGAGCCTCATGAGAGCCACCTGGAAGCCCAAGCCTCTCTGGCTCTCCAGCCCCTCTGGAAATGACTTGTTTAGCTTCCGGAAATCCCAGGAAGTCTGCAAAGCATGCTTTGGGGGGGCTTCTGCCTCCTGACGGCCCCTGCACTTGCCCTAACGTGCTCCAGAAGCCCCAGCTGGGTCCCCACCCGCTGCTAACAGCAGAGCATCACTCTGTCCAGACCCTGTCTGCCCCCCAGGAAGCTGCAGACACGGCCACCGCCTCACCTGACCATCAGGACAGCGGGAAGCAGTGCCGCCCCAGCCAGGGTGCAGAGAGCTGGGAGGAGCACGGCCCGACACTAACCGGCAACGGCCAGACAAGCTGCCAGACCCCACCTGACTCAAGTCCGTCAGAGAGCTGAAGCTGCGGGGCAGCCAAGAGACTGGAACCCCAGGAGGACGGGCCAGGGGGAGGAGAAGCCAGGCGCCACGCACGCAGGAAAGAAGAATCCGGCTGGAATTTCCCCAGAGTGCAAAGGCTGACGGCGGGCTTGCAGAGCAAGAGACACAAGGGGAGAGCTGGCACCAAGCAGACGCTCTTCTGCAGACCTACTAGGTGCTCATGAGAAAGACGAGGGGTGGCAGCGTGGAGACAGCGTTCCTCAACATCATGGCTGCAGGAAAAGGAAAGAAACCTGCTGGGACTCTTCTCCTCTATGGGAAGAATGCATTAAGCCACTGGGGGAGGGGCAGCAAAACCTGTTACCCCCCAGGGCGCTGGTGAAGACCCAACACGGCTGGAGACTGGGTGAAAGAAAAGAGCTCTGCCCCTGCGGGAGAGGTAGGAACTTGCCCCTGGGCTCTGAGACCCCCAAATGCTGAAAGAGGAACAGGAAACTCTTTCCTGCGCAAGACCCACCATCAAGGCAGAGCTGGCTGCCACTAAGGGCATCACTGAGAAAGCCCTACCAAGACCCAGGAACCCAGGGCCTGCCTAAGGCTGCAGCTGGACCAGGTGACAGAGGACCTCCCCTCAGAATCTTCCCCTCTCAGCCAGCAACAGAGCAACCAGAAACAGCAGTCCACCCCTGAGGTAGGAGACAGGGTGTGGGGAGAAACCCCTCTGAGACTCAGACCAAAAGCTGAGGGTAGGGCAGAAACACTGAGGAAAGACCCTCTGGAAACTCAGCTTTCCACGCGAAGCACAAGGTGATGCTATAGGAATTAAAACCAGTCGTCACTCAAGTGCCCAGAGGGACAACAGAATCCAAACACAGCCCTCCTCCTACCAGACTGACTCACTAATGGCAAGAAAAGCCAGGCCCATTTCCAAGCATAAATACAACTGACTCCAATCTCTAATGTGGGCACACTGTGTCCAGCATTCAATCAAAAAGTACTACACATTAAGAAAAGAAAAAATATATATACACACACACACACACATATATATCCCAGTCAAGAAACAAAACAATCAACAGAATCAGACTTTAAAATTAATCTGATTAAAATGTTAAAGGATTTCATGGAGAAGATGGACAAAATGCATAAACAGATGAATATTTCAGCAGAGAGATGGAAGCTACCAAAACAATGAGATACGAGAGGAAAAATAAAAACACGATAACAGAAATACAGAATGCTTTCAGTGAGCTCATCAGTAGACCTCACACAGCGGAAGAATCAGTTAACACATTACTGACCGGGGGATTTTTGCAGAAACTAACGTCCATGGCCATAATACACCTCTGGTCAAAAATGTGTTGACCTGAAGATTGGTCAACAGAAATTACCCAAGCTGAAACACAAGGAGAAAAGAAGGGTGAAAAAATAGAATATACAAGAGCTATAGGATAGTATCAAACAATCTAACACATATGTAATTGGAATCTCAAAAGAAGAGAAGACAGAAGAAATATTCATAGGGATAATGGCTGAGAATTCATCCAAAAGTAGGAAAGGCATCAAACCATAGATCCAAGAAGCTCAGAGAACCCCAAGCAGAGTAAGCATCCCCCTCCCTGAAAAAATACATACCTAGACACATAATATTCAAGCGCTGAAAATCAAAGGTAAAGAGGAAATCTTGAAGGCAACCGGGGGGATAAAAAGGGCCATTCCAAAAGGAACAAAGAATCACAGCTGACTTTTCAACAGAAGCGATGCAAGCCAGGAGACAATGGAGTGGCAGCTCTAAAGTGCTGAAAGATAGGAGGGAGGCACGGGAGGATGTTCAGTCCCACAATGAACAGATGAGAGGAGCTGGAAAACAGGAAGTCCTCATCAGGTAATCAGAGGGAAGGAAAAGGAGAGGAAGAGACGGGAGGGGAAGAGCACACCAGACAGAGGGAGAAAGACTGGAGGGAAGAAGGAAGCAGGCGTGTTCAGACAGTCCTATGTGGCTGGTGAGAAAGGGGGCAGACCAGGTGAAATCAGACCACAGGACGATGGGCTACAGAGTGGAGTTTACCGTTGACTGAAGGCAATGCGGGGGGGCGGGGCAGCTAAGATGTGTAACGAGGGACTGCCTGAGGTCAGGTTTGTGTTTCTAAGAGGTCACCTCCACTGCAGAGTGAAAGGTGAACCAAGGGGGGAGGCCACGCAATAGTCCAGGTCAGACAGGAAGGGTCCCATGACCGTCTCGTAGCTGGAAAACAGGAAGTCCTCATCAGGTAATCAGAGGGAAGGAAAAGGAGAGGAAGAGACGGGAGGGGAAGAGCACACCAGACAGAGGGAGAAAGACTGGAGGGAAGAAGGAAGCAGGCGTGTTCAGACAGTCCTATGTGGCTGGTGAGAAAGGGGGCAGACCAGGTGAAATCAGACCACAGGACGATGGGCTACAGAGTGGAGTTTACCGTTGACTGAAGGCAATGCGGGGGGGCGGGGCAGCTAAGATGTGTAACGAGGGACTGCCTGAGGTCAGGTTTGTGTTTCTAAGAGGTCACCTCCACTGCAGAGTGAAAGGTGAACCAAGGGGGGAGGCCACGCAATAGTCCAGGTCAGACAGGAAGGGTCCCATGACCGTCTCGAGGGCTGAGAGCGTAGACGGACCTGAGAGCTTTTACTGGGTGCAGGAGCCACAGAAGCAAGTAACAAAGTGCATGTGGGGGCGGAGGGTGGGGGAGTGCGGAGAAGCCGTCACTGTCTAGGGGGAATGAGAAATGAGAAGCCCGGATGAGACCCTGGAGCTCAGAGTGGGGCCGGGGGTCTCTTCCTGTTCCACTGGTATCGGAAAGATGCTCTTCCCGGAGGCCCTGCTCCTTCCTCCAGAATCCTATGGGTGCCTCTCGAGGCTCTCTCTCCCAAGCCCCATACAGCGATGAGAAGAATGTTCCCCTGGCCAACCCAGGCGCTTGGACTTGCCCCCTCCTTCCCCAATTGCAAGCCCTCTTCATTATGTGCAAACATGCTGAGTAAGAGCAAAGGGGAGGGAGAGGGGAGAGGGGAGAGGAAGTAGGCAGTTGTCCTGCTCAAACCTCCTGGTACCTCTTCAGGCGTCTGCACGCTCTCCCAGGGAGCGGGGAACTGAGCGCTGGGTTGGGGAGCACTCATCACCCTGTGTCGCTGGAAGGGAGGGACGGTCACCCTGATCTTGGCACAAACATGAGCTCAGGGTGGGTGACAAGTCCCTCCCTGAAACCTTGCAGGCTGCTTCCTGATCCGCATTCGAGACCAGTCTCCTCCCCAGACTGTGGGAAAGTGCGATGCGGTAACTGCATGTGAAAACCTGGGGAGCGTCTGGCACAGAATGGATGCTGGGTGGGCGCCGGTTCCCATCCCCACTGTCCCTCTGCCAGCTCTTCCCGTGGCTGCTTCCTCTCCACCGTCTACAAGTGAAAACTGTACGCTCACATGCCGATACCGCCCTTTCCCCTCACTGGGCCTGTTTCTATCCAAAAAAGGAAACAGTCGCGAGAACACAGGACTGTTCTGAGGCTCAAACAAGGGAGAGGGAGTAGCTGCGATTGGTAATCCCACCTGCCCTCATGGCCGGCTCCCTGCCCACCTCGTCCATGCAGGCCCCCAGTGATCCTCCTCCTGCCTGGGCCCCTGACCTGACCCTGGGAATGACCACCCTGGCCTGTCAGACAGCTTTCGGCATCAGGGGCCTGGCTTCCCAGTATCACTGCGGGCTCCTTGAGGACAGCGTCACCTCATTCATGACACTTCCCGAGCCCCCCTCTCCTGGGCATGGTGACAGACACAGTCAAAGAAAATGAAGAGCTCTTCCAGCCTGGGGCCTGTGGGCCTCCCCGCCCCAGGTGTCTTAACATTTAAGACTTACATGAACCCATCAGGCCCAACCCTCTCATATTTCATGAGCAAACTGCAGTCGCACGGTGACAGGGCTAGAGCTGGCGCCAGATGCTCCCCCCTCCCCAGCAGTGACGCGCTGCTTCCCTCCTCATCAGTGACAGGAGAATGAGGATACACTTCAAGACAGGCGGGAACCAAAAGGAAAGGGAAGTCAGGAGGTGGGCGCTCTGGCCGAGCCACAGAGCATGCTCCAGAGCCAGTCTCCACGACCTTGGGGACCCCGGGGGCAGACACAAGACGTCTCCCAGACACAACTGGGTTCAACACTCAACATCCTGGGACCAAAGAGGCTATAAGAACGGATGACGACCAGCAAGCGACAATGAGAAGGGTCCCCCTCAGAAGGCACAAGGGGCTCCCACTGCTGGTGTCGCGGTGTGAACCAGCGTGAGGATGGACACAGCTGACGTCCGTGCTGCGCAACACGAGAGCCGCTAGCCATGCGGCTCCTGAGCTCGTGAAATGTGGCGACTGCCACCGGGGAACCGAATCTCTAATTTTATTTCATTTCAATTCATTAAACTTCAGTACCCACCTGTGTCTAGAGGCTCCTGTATCAGACAGCACAGTCCTAACCTGTCACCCGAGCTCAAACGTCAGAAACAGAAAAAAGTTCTAGAAGTAGTGGCGTGCTGTGGGAAAAAAGCAGGATCCACTTATTACTACCTTTACCACCAGACGTCCCCTGCCCTGTGAACCCCAGTTCCCCACCAGAGGGGGCAGGGTGGACAAGGGACCCTGGGGCCACCTGCAAGTTCACTAAGACCTCCTAGACTTGGGCACTGGAAACCCAAGGGGCCCCGTGGTCCCCTGCAAGGCAAGGAGGGGCCTCTGCTAGTCCTGACTACTCGCCCCAGTCCCAGCACCAACCACCCTACAGCTGCCTGTCCCCCAGCGGACTGAGCGCTCACTGAGGGCAGGCACCAGATGGGACTCTGCTCTGCACCCCCGGCACCTAGGAAAGCGTCTGGGCGCCGTGGGCGCTCAGGGAGTGAAAGCTGGCATCAACAGCACGAGCCTTTCCTGTGCTCACGGTGCATCCGGGACGGGAAGGAGCCCTGGCCCACCATCTCACTCATCCTCACAGCCACCCGGCAAGGCGCTGAGGTGGTCTCTCCTATCCCCGAGGAAAGCCCAGCTCAGAGGGGTGATGTCATCTGTCCGGGGCCATCCAGCAGGTAAGTAGCACAGCTGCGTTCAAACCCAGGCCTTCCAGCTCCAAAGCCAGGCGCTTAATCTCTAAGCACCAGTGCCTCCTACAAATCCACTCCTGGTGGGGAGGAGAAGTGGGGGAGGGAAGGGACGGGAAGGGAAAGGAAGCGTGAACTGGGCCACCTGAAGTTCACGTGACTCAGAGCAGTGACAAAAACCCTAAAATCCCAAAGTGCCCTGCGACTTCCATCCCAAAGCGCACAAGAGAAGGTGGGAGCCTCCCTCCGCCTTGAGGCCCGAGTCTGGCTGTCCTCCTCTGGAGGGGAAGGGGCAAGGCTGGCTGTGGACCAGGGGACCTGACTAGACTGACTGTCCTTCAGCAGCCGTGTGACTCTGAGCAAGTTCCTGCCTTCTCTGAGCCTCTGGATTAACATGGCAGAGCACCTGGCACACGGGACTCGCCAAGGGGCCGCTTCATTGTTCCTAGGGCATCCCAGGTCCCATCACAAAGTGCGAATGGCCTGTGTTCAAAGTAACAGTCCCTCCAAGGATCCCAGAGCCAGAGTCGCCTCTCCAACTATGCAATTTATGATGTGGATTTCACAGCAGGGGAAACAGGGGCTCAGAATCACCCTGGGGCAACGACTTGGGAGAACCCAGATCCTGCCCCCCCAGACTGCCCCTCCTGTTGCATCAGCTGCCGCTGGAGATGACTTCCAGGGCCCTCGTCCTCCGGTCGAGAGAAAACCTTTCGGGCAGATCTTTGGGACCAGTTCTTCAGTCCCCTTCGTGATCATTTCGTGTAATGAACTTTACAGGCAGTGTGGGTTGGGGGAACGGGGGATCTTCAGAAGCACTGGTTTCAGCTAGTGCAGGTCATCCTTCCTGAGAAAACGTCTCACCTATCCTGTCACCATCCCACAAACTGGATGAGAAGGATGGACTGGGCCAAGGTCGAGAACCAGGAAGAAAGCAAAGAAGGAACAGAAGATACTGGCCTACACAAAACCCAGGACTCTGCTTCTCCTTTACTCCTGGGCTCGTGGTCAGCTCAAACAAGCCTCACACCGGGCACGTGAGCTTGAGCATGTCACTTCACCTCCCAGAGGCTCCATGCCCGACCTGTGAAAGGGGAGACCACCTCTGAGCAGAGAGCTCTGAAGCGAGTTTGCTGTGATGACGAACACACACAGCGACAAAGCACGGCAGGTAGTCAGCTGTGCAGTTACTACTGTCATTTGCTCCTGGCTCACATAGTTCTAACAAGGGAGTCTTCAGGCTGCCCAGCCCTCAGGTAGAAGGTAAAAGATAAAAGGAGCAGGCAGGGGGCAGACGGACAAACAACGAGCGCCTGGAAAGGCTCTAAGGTCTGCGGAAAACATTTTTTAAGTTTTAAAAAGGAGGCTCCCTGGGGCTCTGTGCAAAGGGACCCCACACAAGGATCTCTGGCCACCGTTGGATTCTCCGTCACCAAAAGAAAGAGCCACGTGTTTACTCTCCTTGTGAAAAACTCTAGGATATGTTTTTGTTTGTCTCTGAAAGATGCAAGTTACAAACAAGATGTGAGTTTTGGTTACCTAGAAAACTTCCTTAAACCTACACCTCATTCCCCATCGAGGTGCCCAGAAAGAACCCCAGCAGGCCCCCAGTGCAGGGCCCCTCTAAAGGATCCCCCAGAAGCCCCAAGTACATGCTTTTCAACAAAGCTCTAAGCCTGGTCCTCCCCCAGCCTGCCAGCTACTTAACTTCTCACCCGCCATCTCCTTGCCATGAAATGGAGGGAGGACACAGAACCACAACCGCTCATCTGCAATTCCAAAACCCTCAGGAACACCCCAAACCAAGTTCCTCACAATTCACAGGGAGGCAAACCCTGCCCTAAACTAACATGAGACAATTTTTAGTCTTTATTGATCCCACTTAACGTGAGGGTTCAAAGTACAGCCCCACCACACCCAGCTGGGTGGGGGGGGTGGTCTTACATGTAGGAATGGTATCTGTGGCTCTAAAATCTGACCAATTCTGAATCCCCATACCTCCTTCCTTTCCTTCTTCCCAAGGATGGCTCAGCAGCACCTCCAGACTTTTCCCCACCCTCCACTGACAGCCCCTTCTCCAACCTTCCTCGGAGGACCGGGCGTACTCCTCGGGTGTCTGGGACCCTGCACAGCTGGGACAGCCAAGTGTACAGCTCTTCCCGCAAGCTACCCCCCTGCTCCTCCAACACGACCTCCAGGCTGCCCCCCTCCACACCAGGCGTCAGACGCACTGCACTGTCTGGATTCAGGCGTCTCCCTGCCTCTCCAATTCAGCGGCAGCAATCGAAACCCGCAGGAACGATCAAACAGGAAAGCTGCTTCTTTTCCCTACGAACCTCAGAAGGCAGTACACGATAATGTCTTATATCAGGTCCCGGGCACAGACCAGCCTGGCTTTAAATCTCTGCTCTGCCACTCATCAGCTGTGTGACCTTGGGCAAGCAACTTCCCCTCTCTGAGCCTCAGTTCCTAGACTGTAAAGTGGGGATGATCACCTCTACCGTACACGGTTGTCATGAAAATGACATCAGTTAATGCTGGGAAATGTGAATGCCCTGGGTTCTGCCCGACACCAGGGTGATGGAGGCGGCCCTGAAACAAGGGGACACACCAGGCACGCATTCCGGGCACGGCCAGTCCCATCCCCCACCCGGTGCCCACGCAGGAAATGAGGGACGCACACAGCCCTGCTGCCCCTTTTATCCCCTTCCCCAGATCACCACCAGGACTCTGCGCTCATCAAAGGCTGAACCGGGCCCAGGAACAGAGAGGTTAAGTGACTGTCCAAGGTCACACAGCCAGTTGGACAACGGGAGCGAAAGCAGGGAAGGGTGGTGGGCCTGGGCCTATCCTCCTGGCAGCTCCTGCCAAACCGGCTCCATCCCCACGGGACGCTAGCTGGCCATGGGCACCGGGGCCCACCTCCAAAGACTGGTTTCCCCAAACGCTGGCCGATCACCCCCCACCCCGCCCGGTCGGGTTCTGGGCACCGCGCCCTCGCCCTCCGCCCCCGACGGGAAGCCCCCGGCGCTGGCGCATCGTCTACGCGGGCGCGCCGCAGAGCCGGGCGGGGTCTGCCCGGGGCTCACCGGACTTGGGGTAGGTGACGATCCACACGTCGCTGGGCCGCACCGGGAAGTTGGCGATCTCCTCCATCTTCCCGCGGCAGAAGGGCGGTAGCCGCACGCCATGGAACTCGAAGTACTTGCTCTCGATCGGCGCTGGCGAAGGCACTCCGTGGCCGTGACGTCACGACGCCGCGGCGCCCAAGCCGGCGTGGAAGCCGCGCTCCGCGGGTATGACGTCATGGCCCCGCCCGACGCGCGCCGGCTGCCCTCCGCAGACCTGCGGTAGTGGGGCCTCCGGGCCCGACCTGCCCCACACCCGGCAGCAGCCACCCACCCGCCCCGAGGGCCGACCAAGACCTCTGTCCGCTGTCCTCCTCCCAGCCCTCCGTCCACATCACCTCCGTCACGCGTACATTCACTAACCTAGTGACTCCGTCATTCAGCAAGCGTTCAACACAGAAATACTCCAGCTAGGAGTGACCTTGAAGATTAATTCATTTATTCAACAAATATTTAGGGAACATCCGATCTGTACCAGACTCTGGTCGAGGTTCCCGACCAGTGAGACTGGCTCCTCTTGGAGCTTACATTTGTGAACAACGGAGATAATTTCAGATCGTAATGGGAGCTGTGAATAAGATGCTTCACAATATCCTGGGCGGAAAGGGGGCTGTTAATTGCAGATTCCCAGGGCCAAGCCGCAGACCTCGGGATATCCAAGGCTCTTGGGATCGTGCCCCGCAAATCTGCATTTAAAACGTACTTCTTATGCAGACCACATTTTGAGAACAACAGGATTCTATAGAGGCTTTAGTACAATCCCTCAACCATTCACTCAAGAAACAGATGCAGGCATACCTCATTTTATTGTGTTTTGCAGATGTTCTGTTTTTTTACAAATTGAACGTTTGTGACAACCCTGCATTGTCAAATGATGGTTAGCAATTTTTAGCAATAAAGTAGTTGTTAATTAAGTCATGTACAATCTTTTTCTACAAGAAATTATGCTATCGCACAGTTAATAGACTACAGCACAGTGTAAACATAAGTCGTGTGATTAGCTTTACTGCAGTATTCGCCCCATTGCAGTGGTCTGGAACCATTCCTGCAATATCTCCGAGGTATGCCTGTATTAAGCACCTACTGTGTGCCTAGGGGAACACAAAGATGAAAACGATAATGTCCTGGCCTAATTCTCTGAGGTTCAGTGTCCCTGGCTTTGAAAAGGGAACAATAATCTCTACCCCTAGGTACTGTAGTTGAGAGGACAGAGAAAACTACACCAGCAAGAATCCAGAGCAGAGCAGGTGGACAGGACCTACTTGCTCTCTCTCCTTCGTCCCCTGGACTGAGACACTTGCAGTCTGGCAAGGGAGCCACACACGTGGGCTGAGAGGTGTGGGCCACATGTACACGGTGGATGGAGAGAACAAGGAGAGCATTAACTCACCCGTGCCCCCTGCAGTGGAAGCGCAGAGCCCTAACCACTGGACCGCCAGGGAAGTCCCAAGGATGTCTTTACAAAAATGAAAGAGAAGATTCCAAGCACCAAGACATTGTTAAGAACAATTAGGTAATGGCACAAAGACAGGTAGCCAAAGGCTAGAGGAATTGAGTGAATGAATAAGCTGATGTTTCAGGTGAGGTTCTCACTATGGAAGAGCAAGGGAGAACCCTTGCTCTTTTTAGATTGGGGTCTAAGGTATTGACATGAATTTATTATTTGAAAAACTATCTATTTCTTATCTTTGCTGAAAAGGCCTTTAGGTTCTGTATTCCAGCAATACTAGGCACAGTCAGTGTCCAAATCTTGGTTTCTAAATACTTCCCACCAAAAGGAACCAGGGTTTCTTGGAGAAAAGACTAATTCCACAGCTGGGCAAAGAAAGTGCAAGATGAGCCTAAAATATCTTTGGGGGCAAAATAAGAAGAAACTGTCAAAAATGATGGGAATAGGTCAAAAGAACACAGGAGCTGGTTTGAAAGATCAAATGAGGAGCACTTTGCATATGTTAGACAAGAATTGGAAACAATTCAAATGTCCATCAACATTAGGCTGGATAAATTGTGATGTATTCATACAATGGAATTCTTACTACATAGTGATTTAAAAAAAGAATTACCGGTATATGCAACAACACAGGTGAATTTCACAGTCAAAATGATGAGCGAAAGAAGCCAAACACAAAAGGCAATATGATTCCATCCATATACAATTCAAGGACAAACAAAACTAATCTACGGTCAGAGGTCAGAAAAATGTTTAATTTGGGGCAGCGGGAGGAGGTTGACTGGGAATAGACACAAGAGTACCCTCCAGAGTATTGGAAACATTATATCTCGCTCTCAGTGATGGCCACAAGGTGATATACGCATAAGTATAGATGGATATAGATGTGGATATAGATACAGATGCAGACACAGGGTCTGCTTCATGGTCATGCAACCAGGGGAGTCAGAAGGGCCCTGCACTTGGGGTTTAATGCTCTGTGTGTGGTCAGCATCTTAAAATTCTTAATAATTTTATCTTGGAACTTGTGCTTTATAAGTGAAGTCTGATGGTCAATGAGGCATGTGCTGAGGGCTTGGAGCCTTGGCTCATGGGAGGTCCCACCTCCTGCCACCTTCCAAGGTCTTGACTGCCCACTCCTCTGTTCTCTAGTGTCCCAACCCTGTGGCCATGGGGACTTGGGGCCAGCGCCACGAGGGTCAGGTCTGATGTTGACACCCCATGGCATCTCAGAGTGGGGCATGATAGAAACCATCCCTGTCTTCTCTGTCCTAAACTGACGGCACCCCGGTACATTTGGTGGATGAATCAACAAAGATGAGCCTCCCTCCCACCATCGGTTCAGGTATCCATTCCTCTGGTGGGGATGTTGCAATTCCCTTGGGACATCAAGCCAGCGGGAAGGGGTGATGCCTGGCTTGAGGTCTTCGCTCCCAGCCAGGGCAAGATGCCTCAGCCCCACAGCTGACAGGAGGACATGGACAGCCAATGGGCTGCTCTGGAAGTCATGGGCTGGGTGCCCCAGGCTCCTGTGAAGGTCTGCAGGTACCCCATGAGTACCCCGGTTTTGGAGAGAGTGGCATTAAATAGAAAATTAAAAACACCATGATAGGCTGAGAGATTGTGGAAGAAAGCAAAAAGTTTTATATTTTAGTAATTTTAATGGCATGTTTTAATGCCATTACATTAATGGCTCTACATTTTAATCTTGCACTGGGACCTGCAAATTATGTCCTATATAGTTGTACATGTAAAAAAATTATTGAGGCGTACACAAGATTTGTGTATGTACTTTGTACCTAAATAACAATTTACTTTGTGTATGCATATCTGTATTTAAGCTAAACAAAAATATTTTTAATGGGTATACGTTAAAATGCATTAGGAAAGGAACAGTGGGAAAAAAGAACTTCCATACTGAAACTAAGAAAAACAAATGAATGAATGAGGAAAAAAGAAAAAGGTCTTCTTTTCAGTAAAATGGCAACTAAGAAATATAGAAGGAATGATGGAGTTATAAAATCACAATTTTGCAGTCATAATAATGATAATAATGAAGCAGATAAGTATATCATGTGAAGCGAAAACCATCAATGGGTGAAGAATCGTCGGGGAAAATGTATCTTTCCAATCTCAGTGCATCTACCCACATATTACTTATCAATAACAAAGGAAAAAGGATAACTTTATAGAGAAGAAATCTGGCAGACACCATCTTAACCAAATGATCAAAATTAACATCACCAGTTTGTATGGCAAACTGACACCTGTGCCTCCTGATATGATGTACTGAGAAGGACACAGAATCACTTATGTGGTTTTCCCACCCAAAATTCATATCCTGAATCTAATAATGAGGACAAAATACAAGACCTAAGCCAAGGGACAGTCTGTAAAACAACTGACCAGTACTCTTCAAAAATGTCAACGTCATGAAAGACAAAAAAAAAGAAAAATGTTGAAAGAACTGTTCTAGATAAAAGGAGAGTAAAAATAATTGACAAGGACGTTCCTGGGACAATTTGCAACATATGAATATGGACTCTATATTAGCTGGTAATATTGTATTAATTTTAAATTTCATGAGTTTTAAAGCTGTACTGTGGGTATGTAAAAGAATGTTCTTTTTCTTGGGGGCTACATGCTGAAGTATTTGGGAGTGTATAATTATGTCCGCAAATTATTTTCAAACGGTTCTGCCAAAAAAATAAAAAAAAAGGAACAATTATGACACTCTGAGTGCATGTGTATATATACATCGAGAGAGAAGGAAAATGCGGCAGATGCCACAGCTGGTGAATGTAGGTGACGGTATAATTTCATTGTTGTATTAGTTTTCTATTACTGCTGTAATGAATTACCACAAACTGAGTGGCTTAAAACAACACGAATTTATTATCTTACAGTTCCATGTAGGTCATATGTCTAATGCACGTGTCACTATGCTAAAATCAAGGTGTCGGCAAAGCGCCATTCCTTTCTGGAGGCTCTAGGGATGAAGCCAGTTTCTTGCCTTTTCCAGCCGCTAGAGGCCGCCCACTTCCTTGGCTCGTGGTCAGTCCCTTCCTCCACCTTCAAGGCCATAAATGCCGGGTTTAGTCTTTCTCACATCATGTTACTCTGATACTGACTCTCCTTCTACCTACCTCCTCCACTTTTAAGGTCCCTTATAATTATATTAGGTCTACCCAATAAATAATCCAGGATAATCTATTTTAAGGTCAGCTGATTAGCAACCTTAATTCCATCTGCAACCTTAATTCCCTCTGACATATAGCATATTCATAGGTTCTGGGCATTGGGACATGGACATATTTTGGTGGGGGGAGGTTTTTTTCTGCCTACCACAGTTGTATTACTTCTTGTACCTTTTCTTTGGGTTTAATTTTTTCAGAATAGAAATCTAAAGAAAAACCTATGTTAACGTAGAAAACCCTGAGAACTCTACAAAAAAAGCGACTAGAGTGAATAAATGAGTTTAGCAAGCTCATAGGACACAAGGCCAACAAACAAAAATCAATTCTATTTCTACATACTAGCAAAAACAATTGAAAATCGGAATTTTTAAAATACCATTTGCAATAGCATCAAAAAACGTTAAGTGCTTGGGAATAAATCTAAGAGAACGTGCAAGATTTGTACAACAAGAGCTGCAAGACATGGAGGAGATAAATTAAAGGAAACCTAAAGAAATGGAGACATATACCCTGTGCATCAATTGGGAGGCTCAACTCTGTTACGATGCCTCTTCCTCTCAAAATTCATGTACAGAGTCTATGCACCCCCACGCAAAGTCCCAGTGGGCTTTTCTATAGAAATTAACAAGCTGGTTCTAAAATCTATATGGAAAAGCAAAATAATTAGAATAGTCAAAACTATTTTGAAAAAGAATAGCAAAGTTGGAAGGCTCACACTACCACACTACCTGATTTCAAGACTTACTATAAAGCTATTTACCTTAAAACTAGCAATCAAGACAGTGTGGGATTGGCATAAGCATAGACATAAATAAACTGAAGGGCAGAGAGCCCAGAAATAGACACACATATATATGATTGATTCATTTTTGACAAAGGTATCCTTAAAGAGCAGGAAACAGAAGCTTCTTATGAGCCAAAACCGTCCACCAAGGCCTGGTCTTCCCCGTGGGTAGTGAACGTCCCTTATCTGGGGGTATTTAAGAGGCTGGATAGTCTTTTGTCGTGCAGAGACTCTTCCTAAGTAATACAGATCTGGAAGTTCTCTGCCCTCTGAGATCCCTAAGGCTGCAAAGAGGCAGGGAAGCCGGCGCCGGCCGCTGTCCGCGGTGCTGAAAGCTCCCAGCTCACCAGATCCTAACGGCCTCCCAATCTGGCGCTCTGGGTTAGCCACAACACCCAGGGGCCCTGGTTGTGCTTTGTTTTACGTTCTATGTTGATGCATATTTTCCTATTTGTATGTACTATCAAATCTTTAAGGTTACGTTCTCTTTTATTAAGGAAATGTCAAACAAATACAAAATTAAAGAGTATATTATGATGAACTTCTATATCAATGTGTACCCATCACCCACTGTCAACTGATAGCAACTCAGGTTTCATCAGCTCTCACCCACCCCTCCCCACTCAGATTATTTTGAAGCAACTCATGTATTATATCGCTTCTTTCACAAACATTTTGACACAGATCTCTAAAAGATAAGAACTCTTTGAAAATACATTCCCAATACATTAACACAACTAAAAAGCAATGATTATTTCTTAACATCACCAAATATCCAGCTAGTGTACATTCTCAGATTTATGGGTGGGATGCTAATCTCAGAGGGTTTGAGGTATCTGTGGATGCCTAACGTAGCCAGGATTTAGTGCTGGGGCAGAGGTCACCCACGAGCATCACGTGACCCCAGACACAGACTGGCACATACCAGCCTGCTTGCCACAGGTGACGTTAAGGAAGTCTGAGTCACAGGGTGACTGGCTCAGGCAGGTGGTCATACCCACAGGATGGCCCCTGAGGACACTAGTGCCCAGGGACTACAAGCTCCAACCACATTCCTGCCCAGACAGGTCTAGTTCAAGATCAGAATTTCCGCGGAAGAATCTTGAGCATCAATATTTCTACCCAGCATTCTAGTGTGCAGATAGGATGGAACCACAGCCTGACCTGGGCTAGAACTCTAGCTCTACCACTGACTTGCTGTGGGACCTGGGACAAGGCACGTCACAACTCTGAGCCTCAGATTCCTTGTCTGTTTAACTTGCTACCCCCAACCTGCCTCTGCACCTGCAGTCCCCACTCCTGGAATGGCTTTCCGCCAATCTAAATTCTAGGCTTCCGCACAGACTCAGTTCAGAAACCTATTCCTCTGTGGCTAATCCCCTCCTGGAATCATCTCTCTTCCCTCTGACCACAGTGGTATTAACTGTCTATGTTATGGGCTCAGAGCAGAGCTGGAGGCCCCTTAGAAGCCAACTAGTGGTTTTAAAGACAAAAAAATGAGGAATTGATCGAGGAAAGAACTCGCCCAGCATCGTAGAGCAGGCGCACAATGAAGCTGTGATGCTCCAGGGATCTTTCTGCTATCTGGAGCGCCCTTGGACATTTCCAGCTCTACCACTTACCAATGCACATAACCTCTCTGTGCCTCGGTTTCCTCACCCATAAAATGGGGGAGAATAATGCTTACCTCCCAGAGTTGCTGTGAGAATTAACTGAGATGATTGGCTTTGAAAACTGTAAGTGGTGTGCACGTGTGAGGGTTAGATTCCCTATTACCTCCACAGATACAGCAATAGAGGCATGTGAGCTCGTCGGGGCAGAGATCTGCCTCAGGCATCAGGACACACACAGCAGACAACTGGCATTCAGAAAGCCAGGGTGGGGGGCTTGCAGCCAGCCCAGAAACGTGGCTCAAGAATGGAGCCACGCGGCTCTACCAGGCCCCAGGGCCCTGAGAGGTCCTTGGCTGGGACCCCAGGAGAAAGAGGAGGGTGGTGGCCCCATGACTTTAGCACACATGATGGGACACCGTGGTGCAGGGTCCGGGAGGGCTCTGACATCATAAAGGTCCTGGCCCCCATCTCAGCTCCCCTGACTTTTGTCTGGACTCTCCCCCACCCAGGGTCAGTATGAGGCACCAGGGGAGCCCAGAGGTCCTCCTAGTCGGATGCCTAACACAAAGCAGAAGTGTAGCTAATGCACTATCACTCCCTGCTCTCCCTTTCTGAGCAGCAATCCCTACCACATGATGTAGTCTGCAAGGAGCGCTTAATTTTCTCAAGTAAATATTCCATATGCTGTTGTGTCCATTTTATACAGGGGGAAACTGAGGCTCTGACAGGTAAGGGGATTTCCCTAGGTCACTTCAGCGCTAAGGTGCAGAGATGGGACTCAAACCTGAGTCGACCTGAATTCAGAACCCAGGATCCCTCCTCTGCTCTGTAACACCTCAGGGCTGTGTCAGGAGGCCGTAAAGGTAACACGTCAGGGAGCTCTGACCTGGATCAGCTCCTGGGCTGTCTGCTTTGTCAGCTGAACCATCTTTAGGCTAAAGGAAGAGCAAAGCACTGTTGGTGGATGGTGGCTCGGTGAAATCCACAGGGGTTGCTCAAACCAAGCTCATTCATTCTGAGGCCACATCAATAGGGTGCAGTGACCGGGAGGTGGGAGGTGAAAGGCAATTCAGGCCCGGCGCTGGTCATATCATATTGAGGGCAGGGCTGGACCCCATGTGCCTAGAGGGACTTGGACAAGCAAGGGGCTGGAGCCTACGGAGCAGACTGCCTGGGTTGGGGATGTCCCTGAGGAGTGGTTGTAAGGCATGGGCTGTTCTCCACGGGGAAGAGCAGCCTCAGAGGGACCAGGTCACCACCTTTCCATCCCTGCCAGGCTGCCCCCAGGCAGAGGGTGCAGGCAGGGTCCACGGGCTCAAGAGTGCAGAGCTGGGATCAATGGGCGAAAGCCACATGAGACAACGTCTAAGAGCGAAATAAAAGAGAAAGCAGGAAAGTACGTATGAACTGTGAAGTACCATGAGCGATGCTTGTGAAAAGTCTCTGCAGCTTTCAAACTGAGAATAGATGACCTTGACACATGAGCCACAAATAATAAAGACCAAAGAGAAGTTCTCAGAGTATTATAAGCAACTGAGATATTCAGCCAAGTAAGCCAGGAACATTTAACAACATGCAGCCGAGTGAAGGAGGATAATGGAGAGGAAGGTGGGATTCTCTCTCCCCATCTAAGACACAAAACAAAGCAATGGGGACAAAGGTGGCCCCAGGGCAAGCCCCAAAGAACTGACGAGAGAGGGGGTAATGAGGGGAGGCCTGATGCCCATGGGAATAGAGGCCTGTGTCCTTGATGGGGACAAAGGACAAGGGAGCAAGGATATACTCAGAGGCCTCCTGAGTTTCTAAATCCTTAATCTGGAGACCCACGTGGCCAGGCCTCCCTCTCCATTGGCAGAGGAAATCCCAAGCCCAGAACATGGGAGTGGGGACAAAGCACACCAGCCCTGGTCAGAGAGCACCACCAGGGCCCGGAGATTACCTGACTCAAGGGAGGACAGCCCCCTTCCTGCTGCAGGGGTTCATATCTGTGCCTGCCCCCATGCAGCTGACAGCAGGAGGGGGAAAAGGCCAGCTCAGGCCCCT
This sequence comes from Neophocaena asiaeorientalis asiaeorientalis, assembly GCF_003031525.2. Classification (NCBI taxonomy): domain Eukaryota; kingdom Metazoa; phylum Chordata; class Mammalia; order Artiodactyla; family Phocoenidae; genus Neophocaena; species Neophocaena asiaeorientalis. Next base: position 5,365,305 of record NW_020172451.1, on the reverse strand, counting down.
CGGCTCGTGGAGACGGGTTGGGAGCTGGAGACCCTCCTGCAGGTCCTCACTCTCCGTCCCTCTCCTCTCTCCCTCTCACCTCCACCCCCGCCCCCAGGCCCTCCTGGATGCCACTCACTCTTCACTCACCTTCTTGTTTCTCTGCTCTCGACCCTCCAATGACTGCCCAATCCAAACCCCTTATCACGGCGACGGGCGACGGTGCCCTCCATGACCCCCCCACAGTGCACCCCATCACTCTCATGGTCCAGCCACACTGGCTGCTCGGTTTCTTGAACAGACCAACTTCATTCTCAACCCAGGGCCTTGGCCCTCGCTGTTCCCTCTGCTCGTAAAGCTTTTCCCCAGCTCTCACTTCTTATCTCAGGTCTCACCTCAAATACCACCTCCTCCAAGAAGCCTTCCCAGACCACCTGGTCCCATGTTGCTCCTCCTGAAAACCTCCGCACCGTCATTCTCAGCCTCCTGTCTCCTCACAGCACTGCCACTCCTCGGGACGATCTTATTTTCCCATTTTCCCATTTGCTGTTTAGCATCTGCTCCTGCACCCAAACCAGAATGTAAGTTTTGTTTACAGCTGTGTCCCCAGAGCCTATAACTCATTAAGTGGAAGTCAAGTGCATGGATGAATATGTCTTTTGCTCACATATTTACCCCTTTGCTCCTTTTTCTCTCACACCCGCCTGCCTTTCTCTGCCCTCCCCACCCCTCCTCGGGCTGAACGTCTCTACAGAGCCTGGCCAGGGGCGCAGCGTGGGCTCTGCTCTGAGGACAGGAACAGCAGCCACTCCTAGGAGAGGCCCGAGGCGTGTGGTGCCCCAGCATCCTCTGTGCCCGAGAGGGGGAGGGGGCGGGGCGGGGCTGGAGGCACTGCTGCCCCCTAGCCCTCCCTGAGGAACAAGGGGCGGGGAGCACTGTGTGGTGGCATCCCCGGGGCCTTTGGAACCCGAGCAGAAGCACATGCAGCTGGGATTCTGAGAAGATTTTAACCCCTCTCTCTCCTCCCGCCCTCTCATCTCCAGTCAGGGGTTCCCTGCCGATGGACCCAGAGGAAGTCAGAGGTCAAGGTTTCTAGAGTGACGTAGACCATGGGTCACCCCCGAGGGCTGGTGCAGGACAGAGAAAGGATGTGAGGGGAGGCAGACCCCACCCCATCACTGCAACTTGCTCCCCAATCTGATATGAGCATGTAGCATTTTTCCATCTTCTGTGAAGTGCCCTGCAAACAGCTCTACAGCGGCACCCAAAGCCCTCTTCTCAGGAGATTCTGCCCCCAGCGCCCCCATATGGAAATTCCAGAACCAAGATGTGTGTCTCACTTCCCGCCTTCCTTTCTCCCACTGATGACACAGACGCAGGGTGACCTGGGCACATGGCGACCCGGGGTGGACTGAGGCTGCACCTTGCCCAGAAAAGAAGTACCTGGGGCCCCTGGAGCGGGGGCTACAGAAGGACTCGGGGGCCCTCTTCCAGCCCTTGGAGGCCACCTGCCCACAAGGCCTGGGACAAGAGTCTCTGTCCTCTCGGTCCTCCACGTGGCTGACAATTCCAGTGCCCACCCGGGGCTAGGGGCCGGGCTCTGAGCTCAGGAGATGGGTCAGGACTCACGGACTCGGGGCAGATGTAGGCACAGGACCGGGGCCACGATGGAATTCAGGAGAGGCCAGTCACTCGGCTGGTCCAACTTGGTCTCCTCAGGCCTGACCGGCGGGTCTGGGCTCCTTGGCCAGGTCCTCGGGGGGAGCAGCCTCAGGCTGGAGGGGGCTGGTGACCAGCAGCTGCAGAGGAAGAGGAAGTTGGCGAATGTGGTTTTCAGAGCTTGGGCTTGGGTGAAGCCTAGATCTCTCTTCTCCCAGATCTTGCAATAAGCCCTTTTTCTGGCTGAGCGGGGATTGCAGAAAGGTTCCAGGGTGCCACTCCCTGGGAGCGCTACACCGATTTCCACTGGGTGTGGGAGGACTGCCGGGGTCTCCAGCCAGAAGGGAGGGCAGGTCGGGGAGAGGCGGGCAGCCCCAACCCAGACCCCACACAGGGCCCGTGGAGATGTCCGGAAGGATGGCAGAAGGACCGGTGGGGACCTGGCAGAGCACGGAGATCCACTCGTCCTCCGTGAGCTCAGGCCGTCTCTGTGAAGCAGGCAGAGTGACTCCCCCCAGACTGACCGATGCGACGGGTCAGCTGCTGCATCTAGCCCATCACAGGTCTGGCCCACAGCAGGGACCAAACACGTGTGCTGGGGGCTGCGCGGATGGATGGACAGGGAAACGGATGGTGTGACTGCCTGTCCAGGGTCCGGGGAAACAGCTGGCGCCTTCCCTTCCCAGCTCAGCCACTCCTGTTCTGCCCCGGTCTGCCCGTCTCACCTGCCCGGCCCGAGGAGCTGGTCCTTCGTCCTGGAATAGACTTTGAGGACCAAGTTCCTCAGCAAGCCCCGCATCCACCGCAGGTCGGCCGGCATGTCGGGCAGCCACGCCACCACCCTGGAGGGAGAGGCGGCCACAGCTTCGTCACCCGGCCAAGCCCAAGCGAGCAGCCCCACCAAGCCTACCCTCCCCACGGGTCCAGAGCAGAGCCGGGGGGCCCTGCAACGAGGCGCCAGGGCTAAAGGAAAGGAAAGGGAGTGTTGGCTCCATCGCAGAGCAGGTTGGACACACAGGCACCTGCAGAGGCCTGAGGGGGCGGGGACTGATCCCCCATGGATTCTGAACTTGGTGGAGGCCACTGGGCCCTTTGGGTCATCAACTCCACAGGGCACAAGTGGGAAGCCCAGGGGTGGAAAGGGCGGGGCTTTGGGGTCAGGCTGGCTTGGGATGCAGCCCGCTCCCCTGTTCATCAGCTGTGTGACCTGGGTGGGTCAGGGAACCTCTCTGGGCCTCAGTTTCTCACAGCCAAGTGAGGATCGTTACCTCACCTCCTCTGTGTTTCTGTCCCTTCCTCTCTCTCCTTCCCAGACCAGCCCCTGCCCTCCATCCTCCACGCCCCTTCATCCACTACCCTCTCGGCAGCCAGCAACTTCCTAGACACACATCTGACCTTGGTCCTCTCTTGCTCAGTGCCCTCCCATGGCTGCCGTGGCCACTCATGACCAGCAGAGGGCAGCATCATCCAGCCGTGGCTGAGGGGATACCTGGCCAGGCACCGTCTCAGACTTACTGGACACCGCAGGGCCTCCCCTCCCAATGTACTGCCCTTCAAGGGGCCTCTAAACCAGGGCCTCAAACTGGGCAGCCAGCCAGTCCACAGGGTGTAGTGTCACAGTGGACTGTCCCCTCATTTGTTCTGGACCTTCTGCCTCTCTTATTGCAGCCTACACATTGAGATTGTAGGTTACAGAAAATACCAAATATGAATTTCCCTGCGGTCTGGGCGGGCCTCCCCATCAATGCTCATAAATGGATTTTTTTTTAACTGCAAAGGCTAGCACTTGCATTTATCCTTTTTGATTTCAACCTGTGGTTTCAGTCTAGAAGCTCTCAGCATAAGAAAAATTCATGTCAGCAGAAAGCTGTTTCCCAGGTTTGGGTCACCAGCAATTTAGACAGCAGGGATGACCTAGTCATTAACTCAGCATGGAGCAGGACAGAGACTTGTGGCTCACTGTCATAGACCTTCTTGTAGGGAATAGAGAAGTTTTACAAATACAGATCTCTCCATGACACTTTCCTGCCCAAACCCTTCACTGCCTTCATGCAACCATCAGGATAAAGACCACACCCCTCACCTGGCTACAGACTCCTGCCTGTCCAGCCCTTGCCAGCCTCCTCAGCCCCACCTTGTACACACTCCACATTTTGGCCCCAGCCACAGCAGCCCCCCTTTCTGTTCCTCAGATGAGACTTACTCCCTTCTGCCTTCTGCCCCAGGACCTTTGCACACACTCTTTCATCCGTCTGGAACACTTTTCCCTTCCTTCTTTGCCTAGAGGACTCTTACTCATCCTTCAGATGATAGCTCAAAAGATATCTCCCCTAGGTAACCTTTCCTGGCCAGATAGTCCCTCTTGTGAACTGTCCCAGTTCACAGCCAGTGTAGACCTCTCCTAGGAATCCACAGCCAGGGTAGACCTCTCTAGGTATCCCTAGGCACAGCTGGAGTGCACAGGTGAATGTGTGATGATCGGTAGGCTGTGAGCTCCACAAGGCCAGGGACTGGGTGTGAGTCAGTGCTGCCTCCCAGCCCCCAGCCCAGACTCAGCCCTTGGTAAACCCTCAATAGCTATTGATGGAATGAACGAACAAACAATGCAGAGTGACCCATTAACCAGCAGAGTTAGAACCGTTAGTGAGGGCCTAACTACAGCCAATCTGCCCTGCAAAGGCCTCGTTTTGTAGAAAAGGAATCTGAGGCCCAGAGAGGTCAAGATACCTGGCCTGGGCCACACAGTTAATCTGAGGCAGACCAGCCCCTAGAGTTATCCTCAGAAACATCACATTTTCTCTGAGGCTCTGACAGGTGCAACAGTGGGCCAAAGATCCTCAAGGCAGGAGGGGCCAGGCACTGACCGGGTGGCCCTGTTTCCAATGGATTGATGGGTCACAGCTGCTACCCCGCCTTCCCATCAGTCCGGTCCTGCAGAGGAGACCACCAGACTCCTCGGGGTCATGCAGCCAACAGCAGGCAGCGTCGGGACACCAGCCGGGCTCTGCCTCCGCAGTGTTCTGGCCGCCCTTCCTGCCATGGGCACTGGTCTCAACGAGCCAGGCCCTTCCCAGGACCCCTGGCTGGGCCTCACCTTCTGCTCCGGAAGTAGACATACTCAAAGGGCCGTGTGCAAGGTACGTTAGCGTCCACCCAGGGCCCGCCTGGCAGAAGGAAGCCCAGGTGCGGGAGTCCCTCAGACAGGCTTTCTTCAGCGCTACAGGAGAGGCCGTGGTGGCCCAGCCCTCCCCCCAGCCACCCCCTCAAGGTCACCCTTAGGGAAGATAGCCCGAGCCCCTCTCTACCTCGCACAGGCCATGAAGGACACCCCACCCTCAGCCGGTCTGCAGAGGAAGCAGCTGCATTTATGGAACCCCCACCAGGCTCCTTGTTATTCTTGAAATGACAGAGTGCGCCCCTTTCACAGATGAGCAGACTGAAACTCAGAGTGGAGAAGGGACTCGCCCAAGCCCATTGCCGGGAAGTGGCAGGGCCAGGATGGACCCGAGGCCTGTCAGGCTCCCCACGCTGCTTCCATCTCTCCCGCCCCTCTGGAAAGTCTGCTGTGGCCCCCAGGGTGGGACAAGTGTCCTCCCGTACTTCCCTGGCTAACAGCAACACATCAGCGGTATTAATAACAGCAGCTGTGACCACGTGACCACTTCCCGAGCCCCCAGCCCCTTAACGGACCAGAGTGGAAGGGCCCGGCATCCTGGCCGGGGCAGAGCCGGAGCCCGAATCCCGGCCTCCAGACCACGGCTCGGCCACGCACACACCACCAGCCTCGACTCAGGGTTCACGAACAACAGTCCCAGGACCCGGCACCCCGTTACCTGCCCTGTGGCCTAGGACGAGTCCCTTCCTGTTCCTGAGCCTAGGTCACCTCCTCTGAAAAATGGGAACACGGGCAGGACCTAGCTCCCTGGGGAAGGGGAGGATCAAGGGATGTGTGTAAGGGCGGGGCCTGCGGGGTCGGTCTCAGCCCCATCTGAGAGGCTTTCTGGTGCCCCCATGTGGCTGCAGAGGCACTGCCAGAGTCCCAGAGCCCCAAGCTTGGGCCTCAGGGGCTCAGCGCAGATCCAGGCCCCCTTCTGCGTGCCCTGTGTGGTGTCCTGCGCAGAAAGAGATGCCCTCCTTATCCCCTTGCCCACCCCCTTGTTCCTGCTCTGGCCTCGACCACCATCATCTCTCCACCCAGCCTCCCACCGTGTCAGCCTGTCCCCTCCTGGCTAAGTACAGCAAACACTAGACCCAGAGTTCAGAGCAGTAGCGAACTCTGCAAAGGAGGGGTCGCCCCCCACCCCGGGGGCTCTCCATCTCTCTCCTCCTGCAGCTTTCAAGGCCGCCTGCCCCACCCTCCCAGCCTCCCCAGGCTCATCTCTGCTACCCCACCCCTCCCTCAGCCACAGGGGCCTCCAACTCTCCCCCACCAAACCCAGGACATTTGCACCTGCTGTGCCTGCTACCTGGATGCTCACCTTCCCCCTCTTTTGCTTGGCCAACTCCTCCTTTCAAGTCTCACTTAGATGCCACTCAAACTCCCACTCCCACCACCATTACATGTGCCTATCCTTTCCTGTTGAGGCAATTGTGACCTTTAGGTCACGGAGCAAGAGAGCTGACTAAATGGTTTGTTAGCTGTGTGGCCTTGGGCAAGTCACTTAAGCTCTCTGTGCTATGGTTTCCTCAACTGTCCAATGGGGACAATTCAGTACCATCCTCAGAGAATTATTGGGGGGGGTGAAATGAGTCCATCTCCATCTGGAGAGTCCAGAACCTTCTGTGTGTGCCTCTCCTCTGTCCCTCAGCACCTCTTGTCCTTCCCTGGGCAGTGGGCAAAGACCTGGCTTTCTCAGACACAGGCATGTGCTCGAATCCCCCAACTGCAGGCTCTGAGACCTTGGTGAGCCCCTTCCCCTCTCTGAGCTTCAGTTTCCTCATCAGTGAAATGGGCTAAGGAAAACGGGCCCCCAGTTGTGGTGAGGAGTGAAGGGGGCAACATGAAAGGAGCCCCAGCACCACGCCTAGCACTTAGATTGTCGATAAATGAGTCCTGTCCTCTTTCAGACCACGAGCACCTTCAGGGCAGGGTCCCTGGCCCTGGGCCCCTGCGTGCAGGGCACCTGGTAGGTGAGCGAGTATAGGACGGGAGGGGCAGTAGCAGCCTCCAGCTCTGGGGAGAGCTGCTCAAAGTCGAGCACATCCCTGACCAGCACATTGGGCACTGGCCTCTGTCACAGTCAGCATCCCGGGTCCCATCAGTTGGGGCTGGGGGCTCCTTAGATACCAACGTCCACAGCACTGGCTCCTTGGTGAGTCCTGGATCGGGGAGAGGAGGGATACAACAGGTCAGCACATCTGGAGCCTCCCGGTGACAGTGGCCTCCCCAGCTCTGGGGACCTGGTTGCCACAGGAGGGATGGACCCGTGGCTTGTCCTGAATGACTTCGTCCTGTGCTCCCCGGCCCTGCCCTGCCCCCGATTCCTACGCACCTGCTAGTGGTTAACAGACCCCAGGCCCTGAAGACTCAGCCCAAGGTTCAGATCCTGTGGTCACCACCTGCTGTAGCTCTGTGACCTAACAGCTCCATGCTTGGTTTCCTTCCCTGGGAAAGGGGGAAATTAAGACCTGCTGCATACGGCTGTTCCGAGAATTAGATGTGATAAATATGTAAAGCTCAAGCCCAGGTCTGGGCACATATTATGTGCTCAGTAAATGCTTCCAGCTGCTGTGTGTTTGGGGCTGTAGAGTAGGGGTCAGGGCAAGGGTTCTGGAGCCAGACGGCCTGAGTTCAAATCTCAGTTCTTCCACTTTGAAGAGCATTGCCCTGTGGGATGACATCCAAGCTCTCCAGCTAAGAAAACCTCTCTGGCCCACCCAGTGCTCTGTCACTCACACACACACGCGCGCGCTCTCCTGCAGCCCCACTGAGGTATGTGCCCTCAAGGTACCAAGCTCTGTTCCTTTGCGCTTGCCCTTCTTCCCTCTGCCTAGAGTGCCCTCTTCCTTTCCATCCTCAATCTCTCTATAGTCTTCATCACTAGTTAAAACCCAGCTTATATGTCACCACCTCCAGGAAGCCCTCCTTGCCCACCTAACCCATTGGGCTGGGTTAGGTGCCCCCGCTGGGCTCCCATGGCCCTGAGCATCCCTCCATCACCCTGGGGAAATGCTCTCTCTGGATCTGTCTCCCTCGCACCAGGTGGTGGGCAGCTTGAGAGTAGGACACATGTGTGATTCCTCTCTGTGTCCCCAGCTCAGGCCAAACATAGAGCAGACGCTGAGGAAGAGAATGAGTGAGCCAAGGTCGCTAAAAACTCAAACAGCTGAAACACGGGATTCACCTGGCACTCATGTGGGGGGCGATCCCCAGCTACTGTGGAGGCTGCCACCTACCGCGTCTCTCCAGGAACCTCAGGGCGTCCAGGTAGCCTTGTCTGCAGTTGTCGGCCACTCCCTGCCAACACACAGGTCAGGGTGGGATGGGGAAGGCCTGGACCTGCCCCTCGAGTTGGTGGTCACAGGCCAGAGACTCATCTTCAACTGCAAGTGATCCCAGGGCAGCCTATGCTTCCCAAGAGACCCCTCAGCAGGGCTCAAGGACCCTGAGGGTCCCTGCCCAGCACTGGGCAGAGAGGGTCCCAGGACCTCAGGTGGAGCAGATCTGCTTGAGTGGCCTTCTTCCCCGCAGCCTCGTTCACTTTCTGGCTCTGAGACTCCCTGGCTGCTCCAGACGCTACTCTCTGGCCTCAGTTCCATCCCCTGAGAAATAGGCCTAGCCAGAGATTCCTGGTTCCCTCAAGATCAGTACATGGTGATTCCCTTTGCCCTTTGATGCTCACTGCCAGAACTGCCAGGACCAGCCTGAGACGGCAGAGGGGTGCCGGGGCCCAGCCCTGTGTGTCTCAGACAGAGCCCCACTCGTGGGGGAAAAGTACCCGCAGGTCCAGGAAGGAGCTCTGCCTTCCCTTTCTGTGTGACCTCCAGACGTCCACACTGTCTTTCTGAGAGCCTTGCCTTCCTTGTCTATAAAATAGGCCTGAGATTTTCTGTCCACCCCACGGGCGTAGGGAGGATCAGCTTAAATGAACAGGACCTTGTTTCATAAATTACAAAATACTGCAGGACCATAAGAGGTGTGAAGGAATAGGGGAGGGCCAGGATGTGATTGGGGTGGAGGAACGTGTGATGACGGTAAACTGTTGGCAAGAAATACTTCCAGAAGTACCAAGGGGCAAAAAGCAGGAAATGTGGGTCTACTGTCCATCATTTTCTGTGCTTGTGCCTTGCCACCATACAGAGGGTCAATGTGGCCACTGTCTAGGGCAGCATTTAAGAACGTGGGTCTGGGCTAGCTGAGGATTTGAAGCCTGGCTCTGCTGCTTCCAGGCTGTGTGACTTTGAAGAAGTTGCTTAACCTCTCTGAGCCTTGGTATCCTCCCCCAAGAGACTGAGGTGACAACAGTACCTTGTCACAGAGCCTGACCCAGAAGAGCATCGGCAGAGGCCTGGCTTAAACCGAAGTTCAGCAGAGCTGGCCTTGGTGCACTGCCTTGAAGTGGGGGACGAGTAAGGATACAACTGGAGCCCAGGCTGAGTTCAAGGGCTTGGCTGTGAGACTCAGGACATGTCCTGACTGCCCTGAGGCTGTGAGCCCTCTCTCTGGGCTCAGGGGCACAGAGTCTGACTCAAGGGGGCACTAGATCACAGCCAAACCTCTAACACCTTCAAGGCCGTTCACGGGGTCCCGACCTACCTCGGGGCTGGAGGTGACCCCCAGGAAGAAGTTCTTGGTGCAGATCTGGAAGGTGGCATTGAAGGCGTTCAGCTCATGCATGCTGGCCAAGCTGCTCTGGGGGCAGATGTCCACTGTCCCGTGGAAGGGAGACACGGTGATGGTGGAGGGGGAGTCCACAAAGGGCAAGTCGTTGCTCAGAGCGCCGTCGATGTAGCGCTGCAGTTCAGGAGGCCGTGCTGCTCTCAGGGTGCCCTCCGCCCACACAGCCCCGAAGCCACCCCAGGAAACAGGCTGCAGCCAGTCACCTCTAGCTGCCCCAAACCACTGGGTGGACCCCAGTCCGGGATGCTCTGAGCACCCCGGGAGCAGTGGGGGGAGGGGCCCTGGCACACAGTAAGCCTTCCAGGAGCACTGTTTTCTCCACCCACACACCTCTCAGCAGTAGGGACCCGGGCGGCCCAGAGCACAAGGCAGGGCCCGGTCATCGAGCCCCCGAAGCGCACTTACCTCCCCTCTGAACTCGGGGGGGAAATCATCCCACAGTAGAAAGGGAAGGATAAGGTGTAGACCAAGGCCTGGGGAAAAAAGTCAGTGGCAACACAATTGTTCAGAACCTGCCCTGGGCATGGTGTCTAACCCGAGAGCAACCCGCGCCGGTGGGTGTCAGGAGTGCTGTGTCCAAGGAGGGGGGCTGAGGGCCAGGGAGGCGTCGCCACATCCCAGCCGAGTTCTCAAAGTTAAGAAGGGATCTGAGGGACTTTCCTGGCTGTCCAGTGGTTAGAGCTCCACACGTCCACTGCTGGGGGCACAGGTTCGATCCCTGGTGGGGGAAGGAAGATCTTGGAAGCCGTGAGGCACAACAAAAAAAAAAAAGGGGGGGGATTTGAACACAGGTTCATCTTGACACCCGCCCTCCTCTTCCTACTGACAGGACCCTTGCTGACTCAGGACTGCTGCAGAAACCTTTCCCCCAAGGACAGACAGGCATCAAGTACCATTTCTCCTTCAACCAACATCCAGGAATTCCCCACCGAGAATCTAGTTATGTCTCCCAAAGTGCGTTCCCTGGACACTGGCCCTACCACGGGTACCTCAAACAAGAAATCCTGATTCTCTCCCCACTTGGAAAACATTGTCTACTCTTCCCAGTAGAGGCTCTGACAAGTCCTGCAGTGAAAAAGATGCTTAACAGAGACCCTGACGCTAGTGACTAGTGACGTTTGGGGCTGGAGAATTCTCTGTTGGGGGAAGGGCCACTGTCCTGTGCATTGCAGGATGTTTAGCAACCATCCCTGGTCTGTATCCTCTAGATGCCAGTACTTTGTGCCCATGTGCACGTCCTGGGGATGGGCCAGGATCTTCCAGGAGCATTTCACCCAGGACCCAAGACCCAGATTTGACAAGTGGTTGCCAGCCTACTTGGGTTCTGGAGTGGGCTCTGCCATTGAGGCTTGGGACAAGTCACTGCCTCTCTCTGGGCCTCAGTCTCCCCACCTGTAAGTCGGGGAAATTGAGCTACATCATAGACCTCAACCTTTTCAAGAATGAGGGTCTCACTTCACACACACACCTGGGGAGTCGCCTGGCAATTGTCGTTTTAGCATCCACTGATGGAGAAAATACCGAACGACCAAGAGCTGCTGTGAATTCGGCAACACTTGGGTAAAGGTGAGCAGTATATTGGTCACAACAAATACTGGAAGATGCGTGTCCCTGTGTGTCCAAAGCGATCTGTTTACCTCCATCACAGGCTTGCATGGTGTGGACCCAGGTCTGGGGCCTCCACCAGTTCCCTTCCATGTGCCCAATGCCCAGCATGGAGCCTGGGCACAGCAGGTCCTGACTAAGTCCAGAGGCAACAGGGCCGTGGGCCCGGGGGGCAGGTATAGGGACCAGAGAGTCCACCCAAGTCCCACTTTAAGAAGTCCAGGAGAATGATTTGCACAGAGTATTTATAAAAAGACTTCAGACGACCAGCTCTGAGGCTTTGCCTGTAAGACATTGGAGTCCGAGCTATTCCGGACAAATGGGACTTGAGGGGCCGGCAGCGCTGTCCAAAGGCCCCCACTGCTCGGTGTGTGCAGGCCGGAGGGACAGACAGAGACCAGCAGAGGCCCATGGAGAAGCGGGCAGGGGCTGGGATGGCTCCCCAGGCCTCCTTCAGGACACAGGGTCCAACCTCCTTATTTGTCCTCAGGAGACCAAGGGTGGAAGGTCCCCCCTCGGGTGCCTTTCCAGGGCCAGGCACTGAGCAAAGTCTTTTCCCATGCAGCCCCCAATCCTATGAGGCAGGATCATTATACCTTTTCACAGATGAAGGGACTGGAGCCCAGAGATGCCAGGGGGCTTGCCCAAGTAACACAGCCAGTTAGGGCCAAGCTGGGCCAGGGGGCTGGGCCTCCAGGCCTGGGCTGCCCCCAAAATGCTGCCCTAATCCTGCAAGGGAAGAGGGGACCAACTCTTCACAGCATCACCTAGACTCGGCCCCCAAAAGGGGGGGAACCAGCCCTGGGGTGACCCTGCTAACAGGTCAGCCTCAGGGGGCCCGGGACTGTCCGGTGAGCAGGGCAGGTCCCCACATGACAGCCCTGGGACGGGGAGGACTTCTGAGTGCGGTGACCCAGAGCTTCAGCCTGCACTCCCACCCCCAACCAAGCCCAGTCTTAGGGTGCCAGGTGCCACTGCTTCTCGTCACATAGCTGGGGCGCTGACCACACTTCCATACCCCAGCCCCAGCCTTGAGGAGGGGCCAGGAGCAGCTACCTGACCCTGCCCCCCACCCAAGATGGAACAAAGGGAACTCCTGGCCCGGGGAACTCCCCTGAGACGAGAGCTGGGGCTCTGAGTGGACAGTAACACCCATTTGATAGATCTAAGCACCAAAGCCAACCTTCCTTCCTTCCTTTATCTCTTGTGCCCCACCTCCATCCAAAAAGACTGTATGGGGGAATTCCCTAGTGGGCCAGTGGTTAAGACTCTGAGCTCTCACTGCCAAGGTCCCGGGTTCAATCCCTGGTCCAGGAACTAAGATCCCACAAGCCACATAGCGTGGCTGGGAAGAAAAAAAAAAGCGACTTATGAGGACTTGTAAAATATATCCACGATGTGATTTTTTTTTTTTTTTGATGAAAGAAATGGGGACAAGGGCAAGTACTGGAGGTGAAATTGAGGCTGCTGATGAGATACAGCAGCAGACGGGGTGTCTGAGCTTCATCCTGAGAGAGCAGGAGGGTGTCTTAGATGGAATCTCGAAGGCAAAACCCAGAAATGTGAACACTGAGTGGCTGCAGTCTTGGGGTCTCTTGGGGAAGCCTAGGCTGGCCCAGACCCAGCACCCTTTTCCCTGCACCCTGCCCTTCCCTCACTGTGTTCACCCCCGAAAGGGAACCAGTCAGGGAAGGCTGCCTGGAGAAGGGCTTAGCGCAGGGCCTTGAAGGGAGGGAGCATGGTGGGAGGCAGAGATTCAAGAGGGACTTTCTAGAGCGAAGGCACAGAGGTGGGAAAGCGTAAGGTGTGTCCGGGACTCAGTGAGGGGCCCTTGGGATGGGCCAGAGGGCGTGGAGGGCAGTGATTCCAGATGAGGCTGCTGAGGCCAGTGGGGCTTTAGTGGGGAGGACAAGAGTGGACAGGGGTCTGGGCAGAGAGCATGGGTGTCAGCAGCGGGGCCCAGGCTGTGTCAGAACAGATGACAGTCGGGCCTCACTCGCACAGGTTTGCCCTCTGGGACTCAAGGCCCAAGGCTCCAGGAAGGTATCCGTGGCAGCTGATGGCCAGGCTCAGCTTCCTGGGCTTCCCCTCTGGCTCCAGCCTCCCTCACCCTGAGCGGAATGCGGGCGGGTCGGGGTGGAAGGCCAGGCTCAGCAGGGCTGCGCGTGCACTGCCCCCCTGGGAGCTTGTTTCTGCATCTGTGGAAAGGGAATAGCAATGCTGCCTCCAACTGGCCAGTGCCTGTTTATGAAAGATGGTGAGGTCACCGTCACCACCACCCCCTCCCTGTGGTGGGACGCACCACGGGGAGCTTGGCTTAGGAGGCCTCAGGGATGCAGGAGGAAGAAGGGCCGGGACAGAGCCCTTCAGTCTCACCGGCCGTCAAGGCCAATGGCAACCTGCTTGTAAGGAGAGGTGCGGCTGAAGCAGGGCCACCTTTGTGTGCCGGCGGGACAGCAGGGGTGGGGCGGGCACAGCCCGTTGGTGGGCAGCACAGACCACTGGGAAAGTGCCTAGAGCGGGCGACTGAGAGCCCGTGTCTCTGTGCCCTGCCAGGTGCCTGGTCCCATGCAGAAGAGCGCCCACAAGCCCCTGCTGAATAGACTCCAGGATGGGCCAGCCGGGGTCAAGCGCCTGTTTCCAGCACAGGACCAGGCAAAGTGAGACCCCTACAGAGAGGCATGTCCTTCTCCTGGCCCCAGGTCAGCACCCAGTCCTCTCCCCACATCTCTCCCTGGAGGAGACAGCCCTCGCCCAGCCCACCCCCAGCTCCTGACACACCCACCCCGTCCCTCTTGGAGCTGCACCTCCAGCCTGGAATTTTCGATGACCTACAGCAACCTCCGTCCGCCACCTGTCCACTCCCTCTCATCCTCTCCCAGTGCCAGAAATGGAGCATCACTGAGCCTCCCGCACTGTCTCGCTGCAGTCTCCTCAATCATCTCACCTCTTCCCTCCTTCCCTGGGACCCAGCAGGCAGGGGCCTCATCACCTCTCACCCCATCACCCGTAGCCTCCCACGCACATGGCAAGGCGGCTCACAAACCTCCCCCGAGCGCCTTGTCATCCCACTCATGCAGGTGTGAACCCAGCTCCTCCGAGACAGAACGCCCCCATGTGCTTCCAGATCCCTTCAGCCTGGCTGAACCCAGCCCCCCACCCCGCCCCTGCCACCGGGTCCTGCTGCTGTCTCGGTAGAGGGCTTGTAGATGCGGAGCCGATTGGAGCCCGGGGCGGCACACCTGAGCTGTGTCCCAACTCAGACCTCCCAGGCTGGGCCCCCACAGGCAAGTCACTTCCCCTCTCTGAGCCTGTTTCCTCACCAGATTGGGGCTGATAATGCCTACCTGTATCACTGCCAGCAGACCATGGGCCTTCCAAGTCATCAGAAGGGTCACACACATACGCAGCAAAGAACAACTCAGACCATAGAAGGAAAGATTTAAAAAGACGCAATAAAAACAAAGCACAAGAAAGAACCAAACTCATCAGACGCAGACACTGCATCAAAGAGTCTCTGGCTGTCGCAAGAGGAGCAGATGTACATGGACCAGCAAGGGCCATGCCTTCGAGGAAGAAGCGTGGTACTGTGGTGTGCATAGGATTGCACCCCTTGGGTGATTTTTTTTAAAAAGGAGGATAATAGGGGATATAAACACATGAGACTCTAAGGATCGAACCTCTCTGGGAAGATCCACAAGGAACTAGAACACTGGTGCCCTGGGGAGCAGAGATGGAGGGATTTACCAGGGGAGGCAGGATAGGGGTAGGGGCTTAAGAGGTACAAATTACTATATATAAAATAAATAAGCTACAAGGATATATTGTACAACACAGAGAATATAGCCAATATTTTATAATAACTCTAAATGGAGTTTAATCTTGAAAAATTGTGAATCACTATGTTGTACCCCTATCATTTATATAATATTGTAAATAAACTGTACCTCAATGAAGAAAAGGAAAACGTAAAAGGCTGTATCCTTGGAGCAGCTTCTGGGAGCTGGGAGGGCAAGCAGAAGGCATATTCTAAGGACAGGAGAGGGGGTGGGAGCCTCCAATTGCCCGGGTCCAGCTCGCAGGTCAGCTAGCGGTCACGTCTTTTTTTTTTTTTTTTTTTTTTTAGTGTTTATTTATTTATTTATCTTTGGCTGTGTTGGGTCTTTGTTGCTGCCCGCGGGCTTTCTCTAGTTACGACGAGCAGGGGCTACTCTGCATTGTGGTGTGCAGGTTTCTCATTGCAATGGCTTCTCTTGTTGCAGAGCATGGGCTCTAGGCGTGCGGGCTTCAGTAGTTGTGGCACGTGGGCTTAGTAGTTGTGGCTCACGGGGTCTGGAGCGCAGGCTCAGTAGCTGTGGTGCATGGGCTTAGCTGCTCCGCGGCATGTGGGATCTTCCCGGACCAGGGCTCAAACCCGTGTACCCTGCACTGGCAGGTGGATTCTTAACCACTGCACCACCAGGGAAGTCCCAGTACCATACTGTTTGGATGACAGAAGCTTTGTAGTATAGTTTGAAGTCAGGGAGTATGATACCTCCAGCTCTGTTCTTCTTTCTCAAGATTGTTTTGGCTATTTGGTGTCTTTTGTGTTCCCATACAAATTTTAAAATTATTTGTTCTGTGAAACGCACATATTTATACAGTTCTGTGAAAATGCCATTGGTATTTTGATAGGGATTGCATTGAAATGAATCCGTAGATTACCTTGGGCTCCAAGGAATCGGCCTTGAATTAGAAATGTGTTGATGGTGCTGAGCTATCTGGACTGGGCTCGTGACTAAGCCCAGTTGAGGCCTCTATATAAACTTTAAGATTCTGGTGGGTGCCTGTGGAAACCTACTTATCTTGCAGCTGCCCAAGGCAAGCCTCGTAAGTAAGTACCCTTGCTTACTAAACCTGCCACGTATCAATCTGGAGTGGCCTACCTCTTTCTTTGGTCTCTCCCTGCCCCCCAAGTTGGGGTCCAGTCTCAGATTATATCTGAGGAGGCTGGGAAGCAACAGCAATGCGGACCCCTCACTCAGCCATCCACAGCAGCTGATACCCTTAACCTAAGGAGACCAGCCGGCACAGGTGTCATGATCACACCTGTCCCTCCACAAGGTTGTTGTGGAGACTGACTCTGAGGGGTATAAGTACCCACAGAGGATCTCATAAATATTTGGGGACATGAACTGTCCTCTAAATCAAGCAGATAGAGGTTTGGGCATCAAAATCCAGATCTTAATGTAAGTGTGATCCCACCCGGACGTGGCTTCTGGGTAGGAGAATAAAAGTGGTGCAACTGGAGGCTAGGACTAGTGTAGTAGGCAACAGGGACGATGATGGTAGTGGGGCTGGGATTAAGATGGCCAGAGTGGAAGACATTCAGGAGGGAGAAGAGGCAGGACCCATGACTGAAGAGACTGGGGGTGGGGGGGGGAGCAATCTGGATGACACCCAGGTTTCTGCTCTGCGTGACTGGGTGGACAACAGTGTCATGGGCTGAGATGGGGATCTGGGAGACAGAGCAGACTTGGGACAGGTGATGAATTCAGCTCCAGGCATGTGTCTGGTGTCTGGGAAACGTCTAGGTCAGGCCCCCCATTTCTAGCTGAGGTAGGTGAGATGCAGAGAGTGACGTGCCCCACCCCACACAGCAAGGTGCTGACCCCACTGCGGGGGGGGGATTTCCTGCCCCACTTCCTCACTATTGTTTAAAATTTCTCATGAGCAGAACAGAGCGTGGCTTCTATAAACGGAACCTGGCTCCCCTAACCTGCTCCCAGACACAGCCCCATCAGGACACGTGCATGGCTCACGGCTGCAGCCAGGTGACGGTGCATGAAGTCCATCGTACTAACCTCTCCACTTGGGTCTATACTTGAAAATTTCCATAAGAAGAACTTCCATCCAGACATGCCTTGTGTGTGAGCAAATAATCCTATTATTTACCCACTGAATCTCTCTGTCGGCACTGCTCTGGGGTGGGACTCTACTTTTCTTGGGCTCTTTGTCTGCCCTTCTGTCCCGCTCAGGAACTGAGCTGCCTTGGGAAGCCTGAGTCAGCAGCATCCTTGCCTCAGAGACTGTGGGGCTCGGTGCTCACACTGTCCTGAACCGACTCACCTAGCCTGCTGGCAAGTAACCCCAGGCTGTCTCTAGAATGGGCCCCAGCTGGGGGCAATCAGAGGTCCCGGCTGACTCTGGCCCCTGGGGAGGAATCGGACCACGTCAGACAAAGCCCAGGACCACCTTACCCCACAGGCATAGCCATGCTGGGCCCCGGAGAAGCTCTGCCTGAAACCCCAAGGGACTCTGAGATCCAGGGACCCAGCTCATGCTCCAGTCCCCTTAACATTATCCCAGTTGGTCATCCAGCCTTGCTTGAGCACCCCTGTGGATGGGGAACTTCCTGCTTATAAAGGAGCCCTCTTTCCCATGAGAGAAATCTATTAGAGTCTAACTCCCCACACCTGCCGCTGCTGGTTCCAGCTCAGCCCTCGGAGGCCTCAGAACAGATTCACTCCTGCCCAGGGACAGCCTTGCAGAGACAGGTACCCAGGACCTCAAACAGGTCCTTCTACCACTGCGTCTCAGTCCATGTCTGGGTGGGTCTCCTGAGTGTGTTCCAGGTGGTCAGTGCCCCCCTAAGATGCAGGACCCAGCACAGAAACTCCTGCTCCTGGGATAGCCGTAGTGCTGACTTACCTCCTTCATTATGGACACTCTGCTTCTGTTAATGTGGCCCAGGGTCTCATCAGCCTTTGTTAAACCTTATCATACTGAAGTCTCACAGGCAGTTTCCAGCCATTTAAATGCCACTTTGTTATAAAGCAGAAACTAACACACCGTTGTAAAGCAATTATACTCCAATAAAGATGTTAAAAAAAAAAAGTAAAAAGAGAGGGGTAAGATTACTTTTAATAATGTATTTTATTTAACTCAATATATCTTAAATATTATCGCCTCAACTTGCAATAAATATAAACAAGAATTAATAAGAGATTTTATTCTTTTTTTCCCCTAAGCCTGCTAAACCTTTTGCTTTTAAAACACATCTCAATTAGGACATTAAATTTTCAGCAAGCCGTTTTCAGTAGCACAAGTGGCTGGCAGTGGGCACATCGGACAGTGCAGGTCTAGAACCCAAGAAAGAAAGAAATTGACATTTCCTGGCACGTACTGCTTCCTAGACCCCTGGTGTCTCTGAGAGGAGTGAGTGGGTGGCTGCCCCCAGGGAGCCCACCATCCACGGAGGAAAACACACAAGCAGGGATGACGGGCTGGGACGGGCTGGGATGGCCAGTGTGGGTTCAGAAGGGTGGAGTTCAGGGGCCAGCCGTTCCATGGAGACATGTCCAGGGATTCCAGATGAAGAGCAGTGTTTGAGCTAGGCCTTGGAGATTGAGCAAGGATTCATCAGGTAGGGGAAAGAGGACAGGCACAGAGGGAAGAGCGCGAGCAAAGGCACTGGGGCAGGGAGGAGGGAAGGATGAGAATCCAGTGTAGCCCGTGTGGGCAGGAGGGGGGGTGGGGCGGCAGGAGGCCTGGGTGTCAGGCTGAGTTTCTGTGTATTTTGTGCTTCAGGAACTGGATTTTGCAAACCTTGGGGTGGCTGTCCAAGGTCTCCCGGAGATAGTCACCAGGAGGCCAGTCTTGTACAGAAGCGCATCCACAGAGCACCGGAGGCTGGTCACCACGTCCCACCAACCCTCCCTTCTCAATCGTGGTCCCGCCTCTTTGCTCCCCAGTCCAGCCATCCTCTCTCCAGTGTCTACTGCTGTCAGAGCCCTGCCAGCCAGCCTGCCCCGCCCTCCCCCATCTCCCCAGTGAATTATTTGGGGAACGACCTTTATCTCTTGTGGTCTTCCTTGGCAGAGGTCAAGAATCCTTTGACGGGCTTCCCTGGTGGTGCAATGGTTAAGAATCCGCCTGCCAATGCAGGGGACATGGGATCCAGCCCTGGTCCGGGAAGATCCCACATGCCACGGAGCAACTAAGCCCGTGCGCCACAACTACTGAGCCTGCGCTCTAGAGCCAGTGAGCCGCAACTACTGAGCCCATGTGCCACAACTACTGAGCCTGCACTCTAGAGCCCGTGCTCCACAGCAAGAGAGGCCACCGCAACGAGAAGCCCACGCACCGCAACGAAGAGTAGCCCCCGCTCGCCACAACTAGAGAAAGCCCACACGCAGCAACGAAGACCCAAGGCAGCCAAAGATAAATAAATAAAATAAATAAATAAATAAATAAGAATCCTTTGAGTTGGTTTCCTACGGTCCCTGGCTTTTACTCCCGCTTTTAAGAAGTAAACTAATCTGGTGAATTCTTGTGTGATGACCACTGATCCCTGAGGACACCCAGATGCTGGCGCCAATCCCAGCCTGGTCCCGCCTTCCCCGAGGGACCCAGGGAGCTACATGCCCTGCTCCGTCCTCCTGAGTGTTTATGAATCTCAGGCACAGAGGAGGTGGCCGTGCCTGCAGCTCCTCTCCCTCCGGCCTCTCTGGGTAACAGGGCAGGCCCGCCCCATCTCAGGGCTGTTTCTGGAGACAGATTCTTACCAGAAACTCCAGCCCAGGGGGTCTCGTGCTCCCTGAGGCTCTATATGCTCCCCGGGGCAGCTAGTCATGTGCTGCTGTCTCAGATGACCTCACCCTTCACATCTGTGCCCTGCCAGCTGGGTCAGCCCAGGGCTTCTGGTGCGAGTCAGCTGCCTTCTCTTGCAGAAAGCAGGCCACCTGTTCCGGCTCAGTGTGCCCCTCCTGAAGGCTGGTCTGTGAAGGCTTTCCTTCTTCCAAGACCCATCATCACAGCGACCACCATTCAGAGTGACTCCGAGCTTTGCCATTGGCGGGGATTCTTCGCCGATGTTTTCAAAGTGGGGCGTGTGTTCTCGAGGCTGGCTTTGCCTCCTCTTTCCTCTGCAGCTCTCCTCCAAGCTTCTTCAAGGGGAGCCTGTTGCTGTCATTGAAAATGCCTCCAGGTCACTTTAAATAGATACGAGGGGTTTTTGAAAGTAAAATTCTGTGTCTGTGTGCCAACGCACATTGTGGAAACACACATTCCAGTCTTTTCAGTGTACCGTACATGGTTCCAATTTTTTAAATTGGATTTTAAGCTGGGGCGGGCGGGGACTGCATCAGAAGCCCTTTCCCCAAACCCCGTGGTCCCTGCGCACCCTCCACCCCAACACACACGTGGGTTCTGACATCTCTGCACCACCCCCACCTGGGCCCAGCCCCACCCCCCACCCCGTCACCTGGCGGGCTGATGGCCGGCACCAAGGTGAGCCCTGCAGTCACACTGAGGACGAGGGCTGGGGGCCATCACGCACAGACATTCACGGTGAGAGGAAGGGGCCGGTGATAATGGTGGCCAGGGGGCCGAGGGAGTGACGGGGCAGGGCTGATCTGACAGTCTGTGGAAGGTGGGCTTGACCAAGGTGGTGGAGGCAGCTGGGGTGGGAGCTGCATGTGGACCCCACCCTGTTGTAAACGCGCATTTCCTTTTTTTTTGCTTTACGATGTTGTGTTAGTTTCTGCTGTACAATGAAGTGAATCAGCTCTCTGTATACACATATCCCCTCCCTCTTGGACCTCCCTCCCCCCCGACCCTCATCCCACCCATGTAGGTCATCACAGAGCACGGAGCTGAGCTCCCTGTGCTGTACCGCAGGTTCCCACTAGCTCTCTATCGTACACAGGGTAGTTAAACACGCATTTCTGGCTTCTTCCTGTCAGGCCCCAGGGAAGCCGTCCAGCAGAGAGATCACCCCTTCCCAGCGCAGTCCTGTCCTCACAGCACACTGCTGGTGGGGCTGCCCTCTCCTGGTCCCTGGGGGACCGGCCCTGCCTTGGGGCTGGGACCCGATTCTCCTGCTGCGAGGCTGGCTGTCCTGGTGAGCAAGACAGGCTGGCAACGAGGCCCGAGGTGAGGCTGAGGCTCCTCACGCATTCCTTCATCAGAGTCACCGAATCCCCTTGGCCTGCCCCAGGGCCTGCGCTGGGCACTGGGGACAGAGATGTGGACCAGCCCACCTGTGTACCTGCCTCCAGGGGGGAGGTGGGGTAGCTAAGATGTGCTTGTGTAAATCCAAGAAAATGTCACCTCCTCTGAGAAGCCCTCCCTGACCTCCTTTCCTCCTCCCCAACTGAGGTGGCCTTTCCCTTGGTGAAGAAGGAATCTGACTGCCTGGGTTCAAGCTCTGGCTCTTCCTCTTGCTGGCTGTGGGCCCTGGGTCAGTCATTCCACCTCTGAGCCTCTGTTTCCTCATCTGTAAAAGGCGGTAGCAATATTACTTACCTCATAGAGTTATTGCAAGCATTAAGCAAAATCCAGGTACAACTCCTAGCATAGGGACCATTACATAGCATGCTCTCAGTAGCATTAATACTGGCTACTGTTATTGCTGTTGTTATTAAAATCACTCTTGCCCTGTTATAGGACTTCCTATCCTTGATTATACATGTATGTGTCTTGGCCACTAGCCCATAAGCTTCCAGAGAGCAGGAACCACGAAGTATTCATTTCCGCATCTCCAGCAAATTTCCTGGCAAACAACGATAGTAATAGTAATAACGATGGGATTGACGTATGTACACACTACATATAAAACAGGTAACTCGTGAGAACCTGCTGTATAGCCCAGAGGACTCTACTGAATGCTCTGTGGTGACCTAAATGGGAAGGAGATCCAAAAATGACGGGATATATGTACACGTGTAACTGGTTCACTTTGCTCTACAGCAGAAACTAACAGCATTGTAAAGCAACTCTACTCCAAAAGAAATTAATTAAAAAATGTTAAAAGGATAATAAAAAATAAGCAAAATGATTCTGTACGATGCTGAAAAAGAAACAGCAGCAGTAACAATAACCGTCACACCATCAGTTACCATTTCTTGAGCATCTACTCCCTGCCGGACACTGTTCCAGGCACTCCAGGTGGACTTTCATTCATCTCAGCGACGCTCCCAGGAAGGGGGCCTCACCCCCATTTCTCGGCCCTGCCCCAGGTCACAGAGCTGGTACTTATGACCCCTATGCCATCTGCAAACCACAGTAGGTCTGGGGCGAGGTGGGGGGCCTCTGTGAGGAGGCCTGGGTCCTGATCAGCCCCCATGCATCCCCGAGGGCTGACTGGACCCTGCCCCTGAGGACATCACCCTGTCTGGGTGTCAGGGTGCTTGCTGGCCCAGAGGGCACAGGGGTGGAGCGGGGGTCTGTCCTGCTGAGGCCCCTCCCTCCCTCCTTCACAATTTCCGGCTCCGGGTCCTCCACCCCGAATGACATTTGGGGCCTGTGGATGTTCCCTCTACACCCGATCCTGGGCACTGCCACTCCCAAGCGGGATGCAGTGAGGCCCCTCCCACACCCAGCTGCAAATGTCCTGATGGGGTGGGGCTGTGGCCCTGAGCCGGCAAGGGGCTGGCCCGGAGTCACATGGCAAAACCCAAGTTGCCTCTGATTCTGCCTGAGGGGGGGGCATCGGAGGGGCTTCCAGAAGCCCCTGGAGGAGGTGCTGGGATGAGGTTGGGCCCGCCTGGGCCTCTCTCTGCTCCCGCCCGTTGCAGAGCTTTGCTTCATGTCAGCCTCGAGGCACAGACCTGGACAGTGGGTGGGTCTTCACCCTCTTGGGGTCGCAGACACTTTAAGAGTTTAAAGAAAGCCCCTGGGACTTCCCCAGCAGTCCAGTGGTTAGGACTCCATACTTCCATTGCAGGGGGCACAGGTTCAATCCCTGGCCAGGGAACTAAGATCCCACATGCCACTCGATGCAGCCAAAAGATAATAAAAACAGGGAAAACAAGCAAACAAGCCCCGGGCCTTCCACACAGACTCACCACTGGGGCCACAGCATCAGGGACCCCGAGGCCTGTCCCCAGTCAGCTCAGAACCCGTCTGCGGCGAGTCCTCAGGGCCTCACCCCAAAAACACACTCACGTGCGTGGGAACAAAGCTACCTGTGCCTCCTCTGCGTACGTGTAAAGGGGGCTGGTGAAGGCCTCCTGGTTTCTGGACGTCTCTCTGCATACCAGGTGTGTGGATGGAGCGCTCTTTTGAAGAGGGAAACGTCCAGAAGGGTTGAATTGAGGGTGTTCCCCTTTCCCACCTGAATGTCCTGTGCTAGTTCCTGAGAGGAACAAGCAGGGGTTCACTTGTCAGGGGATTGGGGTGCGGCGATGGGGTCGTGTCTCTCCTCTAACACAAATCTTAGATACCTAATAAGAGTGCTCAGACACCACCATTTCCCCACCAAATTCCACGTTCGGGGAGACTTGTGTCTCCGCACTTTGCGCTGAGTTGAACACTGAGCCCCCAGGTGCCGTGTGCTGAGCACACACCCATTCTACAGAGGCAGAAACTGAGGCGCAGCAAGGGTGTGTGACCTGCCCAGGTCACAGTAGTCAGCAGTCCACCCGGGCTCTGCCTGGCCCCCTGGCTTGGTGAGGGGAGTGGAGGAGGGCTGGGGAAAAGACCCCTGAGAGAGAACAAAGAGTGGCTGCAGCTCAGCCCGGAAAGCACAGGTAGTGGGTGAAGATGCAGCGAGACCAGCCCACAGCCCGGGGCGGTGTTTGAAGTGCTCCCGTGGACAGGCTGGACCTCGGCAGCCTTCCTGCATCCGGAGGCCAGCCCTACCTGGTCTGGACCTTCGGGTCTCCCTCATCTCCCCTCACTCATCTCGGAAGCCCCTCTGCCAGGATAAGGCCTCAGAGGCTACTTGGAGGGAGGTCCACAGGCATGACAGGATCCAGTGGAGCCAGGGTCACGGCCACACCCGCTCCGATGTGTGGAAAGAGTCAGAGCTGTCGCAACCCTAGGTTTGCACTTGATTGCCAAAGAGGGGTTGATTCCGTGGCTCAGGCATTGGCTTCTAAATACTAAAGAGGACGGTAAGTGATGGGGGAGGGACGGGAGGCTGGCCGGTGCCTTCACATGCCCCTCCCCTCACTGCTCCACACCGACACCTCTCCCCAAGGTGACAGTCACGCCCTCCCCAAAGCCCCCGACACGTGAAGCAACAATCGGTTCCTCCTCCTTGGGAAGAAGATGGGGATGCTGCCAGCTGACTCACTGAGCCTCATCCTGCAGGCGCCTCTCGGAAGGACAGCTGTCACACTGCTGCTGCCAGTTAAACATGTAACACGTACAGATTTTTGCTGAGAAGTCCTTGTCTCAAAACCGTGCCAGCCTGTGCTTGGCTGGATCTTCTAAGGACGAGTGGTCTCACTGTGCACAGTCAGTAGTGCCCGGTGTGGGCCTTCCCCCAGTGGCCGTTTCGTGCCACACCACCCCTGCCCCCACCAGAAGAGCTGGGGGTGCCCCAGAGGGCCAGATGTGCTTTAAAAAGTAGAGCACAGGACTTCCCTGGTGGCGCAGCGGTTAAGAACCTGCCTGCCAATGCAGGGGACACGGGTTCGAGCCCTGGTCTGGGAAGATCCCACATGCCGTGGAGCAACTAAGCCCGTGCGCCACAACTACTGAGCCTGCGCTCTAGAGTCCGCGAGCCACAACTACTGAGTCCACGCGCCACAATTGCTGAAGCCTGTGCGCCTAGAGCCCGTGCTCCACAACAAGAGAAGCCACCGCAGTGAGAAGCCCGCGCACCGCAACGAAGAGTAGCCCCTGCTCGCCGCAACTAGAGAAAGCCCGCGCGCAGAAACAAAGACCCAGCACAGCCAAGAATAAATAAATAGATAAATTTATATATATAAAAGCAGAGTGCTAGGCAACGCTGTGCGGAGAGCACTGAGGTGTGGGGAAAACCGGGGGCAGGTCAGTCATCCTTTGAAGGGCCCCCGGGCTCTGAGCCTCTGAACCACGGCCTCTGTTAAAAGAAGGAGAATTAGGTAATTAGGTCTCTGGAACTCACCCCTGATTTTGACAAACCCTCATCCACCTGCCTCAGGACCTGTCACTTAGCAGGTGACCTGGGTTCCTCCCTCAGAAACCAAGCTCTGAGTCAGGGTCTCCCTCCACTTAGCTCTCTTTGACAGCTAGAAAACTGCAACCAAACCTTGCCCCTCTCCCAGCAGGTCCTTCATCCCTGCTGAGCCCCTTCCCACCCTGGCGCCCTCCCCATGGTCATTAGCAATGCACCCCCGCCCCATCCGCGGCCTCCGCTCTGCTGTTGTGCCCTGGAGATGCTGCATCCCACCAAGAGGCAGCCTCCTTGCTCCTCACCTCTGCTTCCAGGTTGTCTCTCCTCCCTCCGTCCAACCTCCTATTGCTTTGACTCCCAGGCCTACTTCCCCATCCTGACCTGTCCCTGTCACTGTCAACACCCGCTGCTGGCCTCATGTCCTGGCTCGCTGCTTCCTCTCCACCCGGCTCCGGTCTCCATTCCCGGACACCGTACATCCACATTCCACTGTCTCAGTCCCCGTGGGCTCCTCCGATGCCCTTGCCCTCCACCCCACGCCCGTGCCACACGCTCACCGTGTCACCACCACGAACTGCTCCACGCCAGGACCCCATTCCAATCCTCTCATCCCAGGACCCTCACCCTTTCCTCTGCAAGCTGCTCCCCAGCTCCAGCGATGCTCCAGCCCCATGGACCGCCCAGACACTCACCTTACAGCTTTGTCACGAACCCACAGCTCCTTTCAGTCCCTCACTGCCCTGCTTCCTCAGCTTACATTCTTCTGGTCCGCTCGTTCAAAGATAAACTGAAGCATATTAAAACTGTTCAGTTTTGGGGACTCCCCTGGCAGTCCAGTGGTTAAGACTCCACACTTCCCACGCAGGGGGCACAGGTTCAATCCCTGGTCAGGGAACTAAGACCCCGCATGCCATGCGGCACGTCCAAAAATAAAGCAATAAAAATAAAAATGTTGAGTTTTTTGAGCAAAAACCAATTCTACTGGGGGAGTGCCAAAGGGGGAGTGGTTAGGAGCACCCCACCCACAGGAACTGGGGCGGGACCTCGTAGAGAAGACTTGGGAAGCAAAGCCAAGCCAACAAGGACAGTGCTCAGTGGGCTGTACCCTGAGCCGTGGCCTTACATGGGAAGCCCCGTGGGCTGCGTGTGATTGGCTGTCCTCAGGCTTCCATCTCTTCACCTCGAGGCGTTTATAGGCTTAGGTCTGGGTTTAGATTTGGCTGCCAAATCTAATCTAAGCGAACCTGCGGGCTCCCATTCAATGAAGGAGCGCGGGTCTCAGTGGCTCAGCATCTCCAGACAGCTCTGCACCTTCTCCATTTCTCTTCACCTCTATGCACCGTCCTTATAACCTGCACCCTCCTCCCCACTCTCATCAGTGACCTGGTTCTTTCCAGAAAGCAAGCAATCCCTTCCCTGCTGACCACACTCATGCCCGTCCCCACGGCGCCTGTCCCCATCACAGTGGTTGATGGCTTCCCAGCGCGTCCAAAGGCAGTCGCTCCCTCGCCACCCTCCTCCTCCCACCGGGTCCTCTTCTCTAAGCACTGGCTCCAGCCACCTCCGCTTCACCTTCCGTACCATCCGCGCCTCTCTCCTTGACCCACACCTGCTGCACGCAAACACACTTTAAAACCAGCCTCTTCTAAAAGGCCCTCCCTCGACTGACCCCCACCTCTCCCTCCACCTTCTTCAGAGAGCTGACGCCCCTGGCAGTTCCCATGCTTTCCCCCACCCAAACCCCCTGAGGTTTTTTTCCCTCCCCGACACCCCGAGCCCCACGGCCACCTTCGAGATGGTCTTGTCTGCGTTGCCAAAGCCTGTGGGCAGTTACCTGCTCTCACTGTTCGTCTCAAGGTGTCTAGGACACCTGCTCTCTCCTTCCTCCCTGACCTCCACGCGGGACCACTGCAGGCTCTGTCTTCCCTGTTTCTCCGTTTACCCGTCCTGGACGTTCTCCTCTGGTCTCGTGACTTTAAATATCACCTCTACCCCAGCAACCCTCAAATCGTGTGCTCTGGCTTCTGCCCTGGCCTCCAGACCTGCACATCCAACTGTCCACTTGACATCTCACCTGCTGGTCCAGCAGCCTCTCCAGCTCAGCGTGGCCAAGGCAGGATCCCCAGCTGTCTTTCCAAATCCTTCCCTGTCCCCTCTTTCCCTCCACACTCATCTCCAATCCACCAGTAAGTCCACTTTTCTCTACCTCCAGGGTACTCCTCAACTGCGTCCGCCTCTCTCCATTGCCAACTCTACCCAACTAGTCCGAGCTGCCCCCCTCTCCTGGGTGCCTGCAGGGCCCCTAAGCGACCTGCCCACCCCCAGTTCCTCCTCCCCTCAGAGCCCCTTCTCCGCAAGCCGCCCCCAACCTGCTTCTCCTGGAGCCAATGGCCCCTTCTTAGAAGAATGTTTTTAAACATGTGAAATAAAATTCATAGACTCACAAAGGACACCACTTATTTTCAGCTACAATTATAAAAGTACATTTTAATTGTGATAGCATAATCGATGTGCTCCTTTGTTCATGCATTAAATAAGATCTAGGGAATTCCCTGGCGGTCTGGTAGTTAGGACTCCGTACTTCCATTGTATGGGACACAGGTTCAATCCCTGGTAGGGGAACTAAGATCCAGCAAGCGGTGTGGTGTGGCCAAAAATAAATACATAAATAATAAATTAATTAATAAATACTTATTTTAAAAAGAAGATCTAACAGGGGGTCTTTTCAGACACCATAATTTCAAAGTAATAAGCGTAAATATTATCTTGAAATTCACAACCATCATATGACGTAGAAAGATCTGTGATTTCTATTGGGAACAAAGTCACAGGTCCTTGTAAGAGCATTACTGTCGTTTGTTTCCCATATCTGTGTCTGAAAGAAATCCCACATTTCAGGTGGAGGTTCTGCAAATGAAGATGTATTAATACCTCTTTCCCACCCAAGTTTACAAGCCTAATGAATCCTATCCACTGAGGTTTGGACTCCAGGCAGATCTTCCCAATTTGTAAATAAGACTGTGTCCCTCCCCTGCCTGAGCCCTTGAGGGCTTCCTACTGCCACAAGAAGCAGATCTAGACTCCATACAGGGCCCTCCCAGGCCCCTGGTCGCCCCACACAGCCCCACTCCCAGCAACTCCCTCCCCTGTCCCCTTCTCTATCTTCCAGCCTCGAGGAGCTTTGCCCAGACTTGAAATTTGTGGATCTTATTACTCCAGCTCAGCTGTGTCTCCTTCTGGCTCCTCCCTCCCTCTCATTTTCATAAGGCTCATCCCTCGTACCCCGCATGTTTTTAGGGCACTGACATTCCAAGAAGTTTTCTCTGGTCACCCCAGTAAATGACTTCCCCTGACACTGTGTAGTTTATTTATTGTGATCACTGCTTCTTTTCTTTTTTAAAAAAATGTATTTTATTGACATAGTTGATTTACAATGTTGTGTTAATTTCTGCTGCAAAGCCAAGTGATTTAGTTATACATACGTATATATTCTTTCCATTCTGGTTTCTCACAGGATATTGAATATAGTTCCCTGTGCTCTACAGTAGGACCTTGTTGTTTATCTGTTTTATATATAGTAGTTTGTATCTGCTAACCCCAGACTCTGAGTTGATCATCCCCCCGCCCCCTTTCCCCTTTGGTAACCATGAGTTTGTTTTCCATGTCTGTGAGTCTGTTTCTGTTTCGTAGATAAGTTCATTTGTGTCCTATTTTAGATTCCACATATAAGTGATATCATATGGTATTTGTATTTCCCTTTCTGACTTACTTCATTTAGTATGATAATCTCTAGGTCCATCCATGTTGCTGCCAATGGCATTATTTCATTCTTTTTTTATGGCTCAGTAATATTCCATCGCATATATGTACCACATCCTCTTTATCCATTCATCTGAATTTAGGTTGTTTCCATGTCTTGCGTATGCGCAGTTTCTGTCTGCTTCCGTATAGAAATGGACAATAGCCAGGTCATATATAAAAACAGAAGTCTGGCCCACAACCTGCAGCAACCAGCCCAGGACACCAGTCTATCATGTACAGTAGCCAGCCCGGGACACCTGCTGGGTAAGTTAGACTTGTAGGAAGTCAGACCACTACCTCCAGGAACCAGCCCAGAAAGTCAAACAATAACCCCATGACCATCGGCCTCAAAGGACCAGGATCTGATTAATCACGGACGGCTTCCCTCATTTTTGTCCCTGCTTCCAACTTAGTACTGAAGAAAGCCAAATACACTCAAAAACGGTTAAAATGGTAAATTTTATGTTCTGTATATTTTATTATGACTGAAAAGAAAAAGTGACTTAGAGCCAGAGCTGGGAAGCTGGGTGAGGGGCAGGGCTGAGGGGAGAAGTGAGGGGCACACGGGGCTGGTAGTGTGGTTAGGAAATGGCAGGCCAGGTGTATGGGAGTGGAAGGGCCACGGAGGGCAGGATGGTGGTAGGGTCAAGGCATCCCGCCTCCCACAGGCTCATCCTCAGGCACTGGGAGTTGGTAACCGGGTGAAGGAGGCCTTTCGCCATCCTGCCCTGCACTGTAGGAAGGGGTGAATGGAGCCAGCACAGCCAGGACAGGGGTGGGGGGGTGGGGGGGCTCTCTGGATGTCCAGTCCCATGGAGGAAACAAACCCCAGAGTTCCCGGCACCTCCCACTCCCCTCCTTCTTCACAGCCGTTATGTTCTAGAAATTCACCAGTTCATCAGTGAATTCCAAATCACTGCTCCTAGGGGAGATACAAGGTGGGGTTCCTGTGAGCTTCCGGTCACAACATTTTCATCAAGTGATCAACATACAACCTTGTGTGATGGGTGTTTCTGTTTAAAGAAACCTTGTGTGATATACACTGATAATTCATTAATACTGAACTCACGGCCACCAGCACTATTACTTGTGCCGGAACGAAGCTCACCTGACACACGCATTTTCTCCGTAAGGCTGTCACAGCCTCTTGGGCTTGGCAGCACCAGATGGCTCTTAGCCCCAGGCTTGGGGCCCTTTTTTTTTTTTTTTTGACTGCGTTGGGTCTTCGTTGCTGCACGCGGGCTCTCTCTAGCTGCGGTGAGTGGGGGCCACTCTTCGTGGCGGTGCGCGGGCTTCTCACAGCAGTGGCCTCTCCTGCCGCTCGGCACAGGCCCTAGGTACACGGGCCTCAGCAGGCCCGTGAGCTCAGTCGTTGTGGCACACTGGCTCAGCTGCTCCGCGGCACGTGGGATCTTCCCGGACCAGGGCTCGAACCCACGTCCTCTGCATTGGCAGGCGGATTCCCAACCACTGCACCACCAGGGAAGCCCCCTTTATTTTCGGGGGGGCCCATTTTAAACAGCAAAGTCACCACGAAAAAGCACCAAAATGTGAAATAAATAAATAAACCAGCCACAAGAAGGACCCTTGTTTATAGCAGGGACTGAAACAAGTGGCCTTGTTTGACAGCAGCCGGGAATGTATTGGGCAACTCCGATTTTTTGGCTGCTCTGCAGACGTCCATGAATGGCCGAAAACGAGCTGTGAGTATTAATCTGGAGTTACAAATATGCTTCAGTGAGTAGGCGAGTTTGCAAATAGACAACCCATAAACAATGAGGAGCGCTGAGCATTTGTTCACATTCCGAGCTGGTCTCTCATGCTCGACACCTCCTCATTGGTCTCCCGGCCAGGGGTCTGGCCATTTCCTATTCCATAAGATGAATAATCCTAGGACCATCCTCTTGAAGACTTACAGGCCAGGCAGACCTACCCCTGATAGTTCCAAGTGTCATGGGGTTGACCCATGGTCCCAGTTTGTCTGGGACCAAAAGTTTTCCCAGGATGTAGGACTTTCAATGCCCAAACCAGAAGAGTCCCTGGCAAACTGAGCCGACTTGGACACTATCTATATGTGAAAATGATCTAAAAGTTTGAAATCTCAATTGTTTAATATGGCTGAAAGTTGCAACCTTATTAAATATTTTTATCAAGATAAAATCAGTTGCAATTCTACTGTCCCATACCCACCTAGCTGCCAAAGTAAAAATGTATCAAGTTTCATGTGTTACGGCCAGGCCTGTGAATATACCAGCTTAATAGCAACATGAACTGCTTAATACTGCCAAGTATTCCTCAGTCTTCAGGTACAGCTATGGCCAAAACATCCCTTGTTATATCACAAGTACCAGGAATTAGAACAGGAAGGGCAGCAAGAAAATGGACACTTGCTATTTCTGGGTAACGCCACCCTGTGTCCTGCGACCTAATTGCCTCCAGGCTATCAGATGGAAATTTGATCCTTCATTCCTAAATGCTTCGGCTGCCAGTAAAGTTCTGAGTCCTGTGAGCTGTTCTAGCAAATCATAAGGGGGGAGTCGTGGGGTCCCCCGACGTTGGCGTCGACTCAGACAGAAGTGTGGGTACCCCGGGGACCCGATTTGCCCCTGGCGTCTGAAGCGGGGCCAGTCTTGTGGGACCGAGGCCTTCACCCGTGGGGTCTGTGCTAACTCTGGGTAGCAAGTGTCAGAACTGAACAGAACGACGGACACCCAGCTGGTGTTTCTGAGAGTCGTAGAAGTGGTGTTGGAAAAGTTATTGACATAATGGGTGTCAGAAGCATGGTGGGTAAAAACAGCTTACCCTGGGCTTCCCTGGTGGTGTAGTGGTTGAGAGTCCGCCTGCCATTGCGGGGGACACGGGTTCGTGCCCCGGTCCGGGAAGATCCCACATGCCGCGGAGCGGCTGGGCCCGTGAGCCATGGCCGCCGAGCCTGCGCGTCCGGAGCCTGTGCTCCGCAACAGGAGAGGCCACAACAGTGAGAGGCCCGCGTACCGCAAAAAAAAAAACAGCTTACACTGGGGACTTCCCTGGCGGTCCAGTGGTTAAGACTCCGCGTTCCCACTGCAGGAGGTACGGGTTCGATCCCTGGTCGGGGAACTAATATCCCGCATGCCGTACAGCATGGCCTCCGCAAAAAAACAGCTTACCCTCACACGGTTACTTTCTCCCAATGGACCAGATAAAGAAACTAAGCTAAGAGGTAAATGATGCCTGCAAGGCCTAACTAACTCTGCTAATGAGGGGGGAAGCCAGCATTTGTGTTCAGCCGTCAGCCGTCTAATGTCAAAGCTCACAGACCCAGCCACAGCCTGCCCCGAGGGAGCACTGGGACATGGAACCCCTGCCCAGTCCTTTCTTCTCTTTGTTTGGGCAAAGGGCGAGTCCACTTGCTGTCAACATGCAGCCACGAAGAGGAGGTCACTCCTCAGCCCTGCTCCTTTCTCACCTACATCTGGGTCACGCCAGGGAGGACAGATTTCCCAGGCGGCCTGCCATAAATGTGTGTCTGTGGATGGGAAGAGAATACAAATGCCAGTGGCTGGCGGCAGGATGACTCATCCGGGGCCTGCGAGCACAGCCTCTAATTCCCGCCCCGAGCCTCGCCTTCCTGTCATTAGTCCTAAGGGTAGTCATGCAACGCAGGAGGGCTGGCAGGTGCAGGATGAAGGGGTCCCAGGTAAGAGGAGGAGATGCGAGATTGTGGCCCCAGCTGACCCTGACAACAGGCTCAGTTTTCCCACGCAGAAATCTCATTTCTGTCCCAGCCCTGAGTGTAGGTGGGTGTGGAGGGCA
>NW_020172451.1:5330929-5332725 GCF_003031525.2 Neophocaena asiaeorientalis asiaeorientalis | reverse complement strand
CCCCCCCCCCCCCCCACTGCCCAGCAAAGCAGCATGGTCAGGGACAGACAGAGGGACCAGCCCTTTCCTTGCTCTGGGCCTCAATCTATGAAGTGTCTGTGTGATGTCGCTGTTGGCTCAGGTGGTCACTAGGGCCTGCAGCATCCACGCCCTGGGATTCCGGTCCATAGATGGGAGACAGAATGACCTACCCTGGGGGTCTGCAGTCCCCGAGGCAGCCCAGCCTCAGCCTCTGCCCTGATCCTGGGCCCCCTGACACCTCCAGGCACAGGCTCAGCCCAAGCAGGGGATGCCTCAGACTTGGGAAGCTGTGTGGGTGGGAGGGTCATGCATAACCCCTGTGTCCAGGGGCCTCACAGGTGACATTTTGAATCCTGGCAGCATCCCCACCCGTCGTTTTACAGAGGACACGGGGTGGGAGGTGGGGCCTGATCCCAAAGCCCACACTCTGCACTCCATGTGGGCCTTGGTGGAGAAGGGAGGGGGCTTCTCTGTCCACAAAACAGGGGGTAGGATGGCCCAGTAACCTGGGTTGCTGGCTGTGCAACTCTGAGCAAAGGCCTAAGCTCCCTGTGTGGGCTGCTCTGGAAATGCTCCGTGCAGTGTGGACACAGCGGTCAAGGGGACCCTAGACACTTCCTAAGGGTACCAGGAATCACCCAGGCCTGAGCCTCCTGAACTCCCATGGTCCTGCACTGCCCACCCCACCTCCCAGCACCAAGCACCTGTTATTCACAGTTTTTACTTAGAAGTGAAACTTTGAAAGGGAAGCTTCGTGTCATTATCATTAAATGAAAAATCTCTACCGCTTGCCGTGAACTGAAGACATCATACAAAACCCTGCAGGAAATCAGACATGAAATTCTATTTAGATGCTGGTGTCTGCTGAAGGCTTGCTGACTCGTAAAAAGGGAAATGATAAAGCGTCAAAAAGATATTAACAACCTAAGTGGGCCACTGTTAGTTTCTCCCTGGTTTAAGGGATGAAAAGGAACGGAAAGGGAGCTGTTTCTCTCCACGACACCCACTGTTATTGGAGCGTCGGAAAACTCTCTCCACCCTCACGCGGGCACGGGTCCTCCCCTCTCCTCTGCCCGGGTCCAGGCACTCCCAGCCCTCCGCCGCCCGCGTGCTGCCCCAGCATTGGGCGGCCCACCGGCTACCTCGCCTGGTCCGAGCGGGGGCGGGGCCGGCCGGGTGACGTCACGCCGGGAATGCCTGGGGTGAGTGCACCCGGGCCGGCTGAGAGCCAGAGTGGGCGCCGGGCGGAGACGCGGCGCTCTCGGACCCCGGACGCCCGACCCGCCGCCGCTATGTACGACCCCGAGCGCGGCTGGAGCCTGTCCTTCGCCGGCTGCGGCTTCCTGGGCATCTACCACATCGGGGTGACCCGCTGCCTGAGCGAGCGCGCCCCGCACCTCCTGCGCGACGCGCGCAGGTTCTTCGGGGCCTCGGCCGGGGCGCTGCACTGCGCCTTCTTACTCTCTGGGGTCCCGCTGGGTAGGTCCGGGCCGCCTCGGGGCTCCGCGCGGGGAGGGGGCGCGCGGTGGAGCCGGGATTGGAAACGGAAACTGCGGGGTACACCCGCGGTCTCCCCAGACGGATGCCTCCTCCAGTGCATCTTTTTGCCCCGCACCGGGGAGCTCTGTGGCCGGGCCTGGGAGGGGGGCGCGCCGGGTGAACGGCTCTTCTGGGTGTGGGAACCCGGAGCGCCTCCTCGCCTCGACACCCTTTTGGCGCCCGGGCTTGAAGAAAGCCCCCCCAGACCCAGCCTGGGACTGGGAGCCAGGTTGTCT
>NW_020172451.1:5285534-5330716 GCF_003031525.2 Neophocaena asiaeorientalis asiaeorientalis | reverse complement strand
GGGGGTCGGAGGCCCGATTTGCCCTGCTTCCGGCCAGGCCAGGAAGGAGGTTTTGGCCTGTGGCCCAGGGTGGCTTCCTTCTTCTCTCTGGGGACCAGAGGGACTGGAGACCCCCGGCCCCGGGCGCCTTTGATCTGCGCCCAGCTCTCGTGGGAGCTCTGGGGGCGGCTGGGTGCCTCTCAGGTAGAGGGCAACTTGCTGGTTTGGATTGAAAGATTTGGGTTGGGGAGAGGTGTTTTGCGGAGGGGGGAGACGCGGGTGAGGGGAGGTAGGAAAGTTGTCTCTTCCTTTTCCAGTGTTTGAGACCCTTCTTGGGGGCTGGACATCCCACATCCCCTCCTCTTCTCGCCACCACACCCCTGCTCAGTGCCCTGGAAACGAGGTCCTGTGCCTTTGAATCTTGTTCTAGTGAAGCATCTCTGTAATCGTGGGTACCAGTGGGAGGGGCGGACTGGGGCTTGTGGCCAGCTGGCCTAAATCACTAGGGTATGACATCCTTGGCCTGGGATCCTAGCCAGGGAGCAGGGCCTGGAGCAAGTGGCAGCATGGAGCTGTTGGCAGCCAGAGGCCCCCAGACAGGAAGGTAATGCACCTTTTCATTAGCCCCTGTTTGTCTGGGCTTCCTTAACGGTTTACTCTTTACTCTACCCAGGGATTGCTGTGTCGGACACTGGCAGCAGGAATCCCTTGCTAGTAAGCACGGCCCTGCCATTGGATGGGATCAGGGAGCAGACCCTGGGCTGATGGAGAGGTGGAGATTAGGAGAGGCCACCGTGGCCGCCTTCCCCATCGAGGGGGAGAGGAGCAAAGGGCAGGAAATGTGACCTCAAGGAGGATCAGACTGGCCACCTTGGGCCTGAGCCAGCCCTTGTGTCCCAGAGTTGTGACCTGGAGACAGCCACACGGTCCAATGTTTAATTGGGACCAGATTCAAATGCACAGACGCCAGCACGTGAAGTGCCCTGACTCCAGCGTAGAGAGCGTTCCTGACAGGCAGAGGACAGGTGCGGCCTGGGGTTGTGTCCTGCAGGGGCTGGCTCGGGACCACCAAGTCCCTGGAAGGTGGATCTAGAGGTCCTGGCAAGAGCTGCTCCGGAGGTTCTGGGAGCCCCAGCTTCCTGCTTTAACTGCCTGTCTCACTTGGGGACCGCCGGGGAGCATTATCCAGGGCCTGTGACTTGGGCATGGCTCCTGAGAGCGCCTCCAAACCCAGGCTGACTTGGCAGGAGAGACTGGCAGAACCAGCCAGCTGTGTGTAATTTTGTGCCTCCTGCCGGGGCTCAGTGGGGCCACATGTGCAGGGAGAGCTGAGCGGAGGTCGGAGGCGGGTCGGGACCTGCTGATGTGTGTCCGGCCTTCTGCATCCCAGGATCTATGGATGACTAGGGCTCGGGCTGGGACAGGTACTCTGTCCAGGGCAGTGCAGACCAGCCAGAGGGGGCCAGGCCAGTGAGTGAGGGCAGCTGCAGCATGCACGTGCCCTGTGCCCACTGGATGGTCTGGTAATTGTGACATTAGAGGTTAAAAGTGAAGTCTAGTTGTTTATTAGGTGCTTCATCTGGGTTGAGCACCTATAGTTTGTAGTGTATCTAATCTTCTCTATTTCCAAAAGGTAGTTGAGTGTGGTCCCGCATTAAAAACATGCAGTCTGAGACTCAGAGAGGCAGTGAAGTGGCTTAGTTTAGCGGCTCAGCTAGTAAGAGGTGGAGGCAGGATTCAAACTCAGGTCCAAGGCTGTGCTTGCTGTCTGCTCCCTTCAGTGTTAGGCCCATTCGTGCTCAAGGTCCGACGCCGTGAGTGCCTGGCTTCTGGCCTTGACGGAGGGATGGAGGTGAGGAGAGGGTTCACGGGGCCTCTGGAGGCTCGTTCCTGTGGCCAGGGAGGGCCTAGAGCACTAACTTACAGAAATAGGCAATCTTACATTTCCTAGTAGCCGCGTGGAAAAAGTAAAAGACATAAAGTGAAATTAAGTTTATTTATCCCAGTCCAGCCAAAATATTATCATTTTCACATCTAATCAATATAAGACATTACTCATGAGATATTTTACATCTTGTTGTTGTTCTTGTTGCTCTAAGCCTTTGAGATCCAGTGTGCCTTTTGCCCAGCTCAGTTTGGGCTAGCCGCATCTCAGGCCCGGGAGCCACACGTGGCTGCCGGATCGGACAGCCCAGGCCTAGAGAAAGGGAAAGGTCAGCAGCTTCCCTGCTGCCAGGTTTCTGGTCCTGCCACAAAGCATTCCCATCTCCAGGGTGGTACATTCCTTTGTATACTTGTCTCTCTCCGTCCAGAGCAGACATTGGAGGCCCTCGTGGACCTTGTCCGGAGCGCCAGGAGTCGGAACATTGGCGTCCTCCACCCGACCTTCAGTTTGAACAAGCACGTCCGAGATGGTCTCCAGAGACACCTCCCAGACAACGTCCACCAGCTCATCTCGGGCAAAATTGTCATCTCGCTCACCAGAGTGGCCGATGGAGAAAACGTGCTGGTGTCTGATTTTCGGTCCAAAGACGAAGTCGTGGACGTAAGCAGTTTGCTTATCTGGGTGCTGTCAAGTCATAAAGACCGTTTCATTTCAGAAGCAACAAAGAGAGGGCTGTCGTAAGCCGCCTGACCCGTTCTTTTCTTAAGATGCAAAAGAATCTGGTTGCCCACGATACTGGCTGTAGCTTCCTGTACCGGGGTGATACGAACTCTGAGTGCATCCAGCGGTCTGGTCCAGAGCATATGCAAAACTGGAGTGTTCCAGGACACTTTCAGTTTCAAATAACCCCTCCCCATCCTTCAAGGCTTGGCTTATGACCTTTTGCTCCAGGGACCTCATCCCACATGTGTCCCTCCTCCCAGTGATGCCTGTTCCTTAAGGAGGACCCCTCCAGCGAAGTCCCACAAGGGTGGGAGTGTGTCTTATTTGCCTCTAGCACAGAGAAGCTCACTGGCAATATGAAACTACCACTTAGTTTGACTGAGGCCTTTTATGAGAACTGCTTGGATATCATTTCACTTAACACAGGTCCCTACGAGCACGCAGCCTGGCACATATAACCAGCAGCTTCTCAGCAGCCAGTGCCCTCTTCCACTTAACCTTGTTTGTGGAGGCTTTCCCTAGGCAGCCAGCACCTGTGCGTTCCCACGTGAGCCCTTTCTCTCACTGCATCAGCGTTACATCCTGCTTGATGCTCGCTAGCATGGCGCGACTCAAAGCGTGGGCCCCGGACCAGCAGTCGCAGCAGCGCCATCGCCTGGGAGCTTGTTAGAATTGCAGGCTCTCAGGCCCCGCCTCCAAGCTGCAGCATCAGAGCCTTAGGGGTGGGGCACCGAGTCTGTGGTTCGCCAAGCTCTCCAGGCGATTCTGATGAACCTCAGCGTTTGCAAAGCCCTGATCTAGCCCCTTCCCTGTCAATCAGCTAGTCACCAACTCTTGGTTCTGTCTCTGATGGCCCAGTGTGACCCTCGTGGGGAGCAGGGGCAAGAAGCTACAGTCTGCAGATGGTGTCGTTAGAGAATTGGTACTTGGGCCTGAAATAATAAGTGTGTAGGTTGGTTCATGTTCGTTCAACCATTTATTAAAGCACCTCCTCTGTGCCAGGAGTGTTTTCAGGCTTGTTGCTCTCCTAGCTTGGAGAAGGCTTATAAAGACCCAGGGGAACAAAAGGCAGCCTGCTCTGGGCTGTGGTTTCACTCCCTTTTGTCTCCACAGGCCTTGTCTTGTTCCTCCTTCGTGCCTTTCTTCAGTGGCTTGATCCCCCCCTCCTTCAGAGGCGTGGTAAGTCCGCTTTTAAACTGTGTTTGAGGGAATTCCCTGGTGGTCCAGTGGTTAGGACACCTCACTTTCACCGCCAAGGGCCCGGGGTTCAATCCCTGGTCGGGGAACTAAGATCCAGCAAGCAAGTGTCCAAAAAAAAAAAAGAGGCACTGGGCTCAGGTACCCTGGGCCCCTGAGACCTGTCCCCAGACTCGGAGCCTTTTTGCCTCTCAGCCTTCAGACAGAGATTCCATAGCTGGCCCCCTTCCGGGCTCTGTGGGCAGCAAAACCAACTTCGTGTAGAATAATTAGCTGGTTATCTGCAAGGTAAGCTCTTCAGTTAATCTTTTGTTTCTTTTTATTTTGGGAATTTTTTTTTAACATCTTTATTGGAGTAAAATTGCTTTACAGTGTTGTGTTAGTTTCTGCTGTATAACAAAGTGAATCGGCTGTATGTATACATATATCCCACATCCCCTCCTTCTTGCGTCTCCCTCCCACCCTCCCTATCCCACCCCTCTAGGTGGTCACAAAGCACGGAGCTGATCTCCCTGTGCTATGCAGCTGCTTCCCACTAGCTACCTATTTTACATTTGGTAGTGTATATATGTCAGTACTACTCTCTCACTTTGTGCCAGCTTACCCTTCCCCCTCCCCATGTCCTCAAGTCCATTCTCTATGTCTGCATCTTTGTTCCTGTCCCGCCCCTAGGTTCATCATAAGCATTTTTTTTGGATTCCATATATATGTGTTAGCATGCAGTATTTTTCTCTTTCTGACTTACTTCACTCTGTATGACAGACTCTAGGTCCATCCACCTCACTACGAATAACTCAATTTCATTTCTTTTTACGGCTGAGTAATATTCCATTGTATATATGTGCCACATCTTCTTTATCCATTCATCTGTCAGTGGACACTTAGGTTGCTTCCATGTCCCGGCTGTTGTAAATAGAGCTGCAATGAACATTGTGGTGCGTGTCTCTTTTTGAATTATGGTTTGCTCAGGGTATATGCCCAGTAGTAGGATTGCTGGGTCATATGGTAGTTCTATTTTTAGTTTTTTAAGGAACCTCCATACTGTTCTCCATAATGGCTGTATCAATTTACATTCCCACCAACAGTGCAGGAGGGTTCCCTTTTCTCCACACCCTCTCCAGCATTTATGGTTTGTAGGTTTTTTGATGATGGCCTTTCTGACCGGTGTGAGGTAACACCTCATTGCGGTTTTGATCTGCATTTCTCTAATGATTAGTGATGTTGAGCATCCTTTCATGTGTTTGTTGGCAATCTGTATACCTTCTTTGGAGAAATGTCTGTTTAGGTTTTCTGCCCATTTTTGGATTGGGTTGTTTGTTATTTTGATATTGAGCTGCATGAGCTGCTTGTATATTTTGGAGATTAATCCTTTGTCGGTTGCTTCGTTTGCAAATATTTTCTCCCATCTGAGGGTTACCTTTTTGTCTTGTTTATGGTTTCCTTTGCTGTGCAAAAGCTTTGAAGTTTCATTAGGTCCCATTTGTTTATTTTTGGTTTTATTTCCATTTCTCTAGGAGGTGGATCAAAAAGGATCTTGCTGTGATTTATGTCATAGAGTGTTCTGCCTATATTTTCCTCTAAGAGTTTTAAGTGTCTGGCCTTACATTTAGGTATTTAATCCATTTTGAGTTTATTTCTGTGTATGGTGTTAGGGAGTGTTCTAATTTCATTGAAGAGGCTGTCTTTTCTCCATTGTATATTCTTGTCACCTTTATCAAAAAATAAGGTGACCAGATGTGCGTGGGTTTATCTCTGGGCCTTCTATCCTGTTCCATTGATCTGTATTTCTGTTTTTGGGCCAGTACCGTATTTTGTAGCTTTGTAGTATAGTCTTAAGTCCGGGAGCCTGATTCCTCCAGCTCCATTTTTCTTTCTCAAGATTGCTTTGGCTATTCGGGGTCTTTTGTGTTTCCATAAAAATTGTGAACTTTTTTGTTCTAGTTCTGTGAAAAATGCCATTGGTAGTTTTATAGGGATTGCTTTGAATCTGTAGATTGCTTTGGGTAGTATAGTCATTTTCACGATTCACTTAATCTTCACATGAGCACTGAAACAGGTGCCCAGTGGCCTATTAAGGTATAAGATACTTAAGAGTCAGTTACTCACTTAAGGTAATAAGTCTTTTTTTTTTTTCTTGGCTGCATTGGGTCCTCGTTGGGGCGTGCGGGCTTTCTTTCATTGCAGCAAGTGGGGGCTACTCTTCGTTGCCGTGCGCGGGCTTCTCATTGCGGTGGCTTCTTTTGTTTTGGGGCACGGGCTTCAGTAGTTGTGGCACACAGGCTCAGTAGTTGTGGCTCGTGGGCTCTAGAAAGCAGGCTCAGTAGTTGTGGTGCACGGGCTTAGTTGCTCTGTGGCATGTGGGATCTTCCCGGACCAGGGCTCGAACCTGTGTCCCCTGCATCGGCAGGAGGATTCTTAACCGCTACACCACCAGGGAAAACCGGTAATAAGGCTTTATTCTTAGGGGTTGAGGGTTATAATCCTCT
The DNA here is from genome assembly GCF_003031525.2 of Neophocaena asiaeorientalis asiaeorientalis. NCBI lineage: Eukaryota > Metazoa > Chordata > Mammalia > Artiodactyla > Phocoenidae > Neophocaena > Neophocaena asiaeorientalis. The sequence continues at coordinate 5,324,446 of NW_020172451.1, read as the reverse complement.
CTGGGTCTGACTCTATCCTTCTCAGCCCGTGGCTTAGGGCAGAAGCTGCCAACAGGGCTGCAATTTGGTTCCATTCAACAAAGATGTAAACGCACGTGGCTAGTCCTGAGCCCTGCCTCTGGTGGAAAAACAGAAGTTGAGGTGTTTGTCCTGCAGGCTCTGGACTGGATGCTGGGCTGTGCTGGACCACCCGGCAGCCTCCTTCTAGGGCAGCAGTTATCAGATGATTCTGTCTTCCCACCCGGAAACATCTGGCGATGTCTGGAGACAGTTTAGGTTGTTACAGCTGTGGGAGAGAAGACACAACATCCCAGTGTGTCAGCAGGAAGGCACTTTAGAAACCCTCCTGGTTCATGCTTTAACAGCAGCACGGTCCTCAATTGGCAAAGCAAGTTGCAAAGGCAGGTTACAGGTAGCCTCACTCATGCCCCAGAGCATCCCCGGGACAGACACATAGTTGCCCCTATTTACAGATGAGAAAACTGAGGCCTGGAGCCGTGAAGTGATCACCTGCAATTCTAACAGCGCCAGCCTGGCAGACAAACCTAGAATCACATGTCTGCTCTAGCCCACGTTAGCTGGACTACTTTGGACACATTTCTTAACCTCTCTGAGATTGAATTGGCAAAGGAGGGTTACTAGTACTGAGGGTTGATAGTGGTACACAGCTGTAGCATTGTTGTGGGAATTACATGCGATGCATAGAGCCTGGCACAGGTGAGTATTCGGTAAATACGGGTGGTTTTGTCATTGCCGTTATCTTTTCATTTCCCCCAGGCTGTTCCAGCTGTGGTGCACACACAGTCACCGCCCCCCCCACCCCGCCCCGTGTGCTCAGATGAAACCTGCCGATAATTAGAGCAAAACGTTGAGGTTCCACTGAGCGAACTCAGAATGTTCCTGTAGAAAAGTTCAGGGTGGAGGGAAAATTATACAGGACAGAGGAGTCATTGGACTTTATCCCTTGAGTGGAAAAAGAGTGGGTATATGTATATGTGTAACTGATTGGCTTTGCTGTACAGTAGAAACTAACACAACATTGTAAATCAACTAGACTCCAATAAAAACTAATTTTAAAAAATAAATAATAATTTAAAAATAGTCAGCTCCTTCCTCCCTCCTCAGTCTTAACTAAAGATTCCCGACATTTGGTCCTGTGTCCCTTTCTGCCAGTGAGGGTTTTGATGCCTTCCTGTATCTTCCATAGAAATCACACGGCAACAATTTACTGCGGTGTGTGCAAATCTAATCATTTTTGGACTCAAGGCAAGAATCTTTTGATAGCTAAGCCATGGCTGAACGTGCCTGATTCTTTTTTGGACTTGTTTTAGGCCAAGGTGTGCCCTGAGATTTCTCCCTTTGGAAGGATTGGCTGGGGAAATTCTCCCATTTGCTTTTTTTTTCCCCCCCCCCCCCCCCGTCTGTGGGCACCAACAGCTGGGCCATGATGGTCGTCGGTTTGGGAATCATTCTAGACATTGGTTTCACAGGTGTAGACTCAGTCCAAATTGTACCAAAACCTGCCTGCCCCAGCCTGGCCGTGGGCACTAAGGTTGTTCAAGGATATGGCTACAGGAAAACTGATTCTCACAGTACTTACCCCAAATGCACCTTTGTTGTGGGATAAGATGCCATTTTCAGAGAGCTCGAGTCCCAGGTTCACTGCGTCATTCAAGTCTCCAGTGCAGCCTCTCATTTCCCAGGTGTGGACGGGCTCACAGGTTAAGTGTCTTGTCCAAGATTCCTAAAGCAGCAAGGGCCTCTGGAATTGAACCCATGACCGTCTGTCTCCCTTAGGGCCAGGTCGACATCACACTCTGTCCCCAGTGCACACAGCGCCCCTGGTCTAAGCAAGTTACATGGGTATGCCTAGGGACGCCCACCTGGGCTCGGGACTTGGCCGTGACGATGTGGGCCAGACGCCAGCCTCCGTCTGCCTCTTGGCCAGGCACTTTTTTGTGCAGTGTGCAAACTACACGGCAGCAGGTGGCAACCCTGAGCGCCAGCCTACAGCCTGGCCTGGCACAGAAATGCTCAGTAGGGATTTGCTGAAAGAGTGACCCCAAAGCCCCTCACCGTATGTGCCTGCAGCTCTGAGAAGCCTCTGGCCATAATCTGAAACACACAGAAAACCCCAGCCCAGAGCTTCTGACAGTATGTCCTTTTTTTTTCTCTCCCTCAAAAGCGATACGTAGATGGAGCAGTGAGTAACATCATACCCTTCTTTGATACCAAAACGACCATCACTGTTTCCCCCTTCTATGGGGAGAGTGACATCTGCCCCAAAGTCAAGTCCACGAACTTTCTTCACGTGGACTTCACCAAGCTCAGTGTACGCCTCTGCTCCGAGAACCTCTACCTATTAACCCGGGTGCTATTCCCTGCGGATCTCAAGGTGAGGGGGCCTGGGGGCATTTAAACAGCGCCGCTGTTCAGATCCCACCTCCAGGGGCTATAGCGTAAGTATGGGCAGCCTGGATAGTAGGATTTTTTTTTTTAATTACCCCAATGATTCTTATTTGCATCCATGGTCAAGAACTACACTGCCCTTGGCAGTGAAAGCTCGGAGTCCTAACCACTGGACCGCTGGGGAATTCCCAGTTTAATCTATTTTTGATTGTCGTTGTAGCGTGGTGGACCTTATCACCCTAACATAGTAAGAAAGTGGGTAGAATCTGCACAGTGCCAGTTCTCTGGGGAGAAGGAAGGCCGTGCCATGCAATGTATATGTCAGCGTGTGCTCGCGGGGAGAGGGAAGGCTGGACAGCAGGATTGGTTTGCCCGTGTGGTTTGTACACCGAGGAGCGAAGGAGGCAGCTCTTACTGTCCCACGACAAGTAGATCAGGCCCTGGTGTTTGTTAGGGTGGAGGCTCGTCCAGGGACCCAGGGAGACCAGAGAAACCAGCACCCGTCATGCTGGGGTGCCAGCTGCACGGAGGAGGTGTCATTCGAGCTGAGTCCTGCAGGAAAGCAGAGCCCTGTTCCACCCTGCAGCGGTTGCGCTGGGCACATGGCAGCGGCTTGGAGCTTGGGGGATTCTCGGCTTTGGGTCTGCCGTCTTCGGGTGATGTTGAAAGGAATGGTGCCTAGTGACTGCCCCCCTGCAGTTAATTTACTTGATTTGTTCACAGGTGCTTGGAGAGCTATGCTTTCAAGGATATTTAGACACGGTCAGGTTCTTGGAAGAGAATGGTATGTATGGTAGGGCAACTGAAGTGCCCCTTTAACAAGCTTTCTGTTCACAGTCTTGGTCCACAGTCTTGACTCCATCATTCAGCGCTCAGCACCTTCACCCACCGTCTCGCTCGGCCCTCTCATTAGTCCCGCGAGATAGGAAATATTTGCCCCATTTTACAGATGGGGAAACAGAGGCTTGGAGAGGCAGCCCAGGTCCGCACTCCACTCACTGGGGAGCAGAGCTGGGACCTACCTGAACCCGGATGTCACAGCCCTAGGGCTGTTAGCTCTCCCTCTGCGGTGTCACCTGTCTGTGTGCTGAAGGCAGTTCCTTTGTTTTTCTTTTCTGCTTTTGGACAATTGTGAACCTTTAGTTTGATAAAGAAGGAAGATAAACAGTTTCTGGGCCGCAGGTGACAGAATAGCTCCCGCTCCCTCGAGGCAGGTGTGGGCCACGCCCACTAGCCCAGCTGTGTTCTGGGGAAGGTTCCTGCCTTTGACTCATCCTGGCTCGCGCAGGCTGGGGGACTTGGGTTCTGGAAATGTTAGAGTGGAACCAAATATGTTTGGGGCTATTTTTCTTCGATACTAAAGGTTGGTTCATGCATTAATCCTCTGAATTAGCCTTTGGCCAAGACCAAGGAGATGGTGTGGTTCACGGGACATACATGTATTTATCTACTCAGAAAATGTTTACTGCGTACCGTCTAGGTGCGAAGCAATTGACGACTCCACAGCGAACAGACGGATGTGGCCCCTGCCCTCCTGGAGCTTAGTCCCGTGGTTGTTGCCGAAATATTGGCTTCCCTGTGCACCGATGCCGAACAGAAATATGGAGACAGAGATTTTGGAGGAAGACAGAGATTGCTTTATTTTTCGGCCAGGCAGAAGGGAAGACACGGCAGCCTAGGGCCTCAAGAACTGTGTCCCCCCCTGCTTCGGGAATCGGAGAAGATTTTATATGTGGGGCTCGCAGTCTGGGGTATATGATAGGATCAAAGTAGTGAAGGTCTTGCATTCTTCTTCTTCCTGCATTATTTCAAAATAGTCACAGCTGGTGTCATGTCAGGCAGCCGGGTAATTGGGTCCGTTTGTCTCTGGGTTGTTGGCCTGTGACCTTTTTTCTGAAATGCAAATCCTGCAAGGGGTGGTTTGCTGCAAGGGAGTGCAGGATGTAATTCACGTAATGTTAAAGAGTCATAGGTTAGCTTTGTGAAGTACAGATCGAGTTACAGAAACTACAGGTTAGTGACAGTTAAGAAACACGACTAGGAGTGATGAACTCTTTCAGGCCACGTTATGATTCTTCTCTTTCTCTAGTCTGTTTCACTGTTCCCTTTATTTTCCTTGTTCTCAGGAGAGGGAAAACTTCATTTCTATTTTTGCTGCAACATGGTCGGGGACAGATATGTCAAGAGAAGGCTGACGGTGTGCTCGGTTGCCCTGGCAGGAAGATACAGGATGCTGTAGGATCACACAGGGAGTGAGGGGATCTGCAAGGCAGGGGAAGGCAGGGCTTCAGGAGGGTGTGAATCCGTGTTGACACTTTGAGGGCAAACAGGAGCATTCTAGGCGTGGGGGACATGAACACGAGGTGCAAAGAAGGCGTGTGTAACTGGAGTGGCGGGAGTGGGGCACCCGGAGAGATGGACAGAAAGGAGAGGGGCGGGAATGGCAGTAAGTGAAAAGTTGGGGGACAAGGTTGGGCCTCACGGATGTGGTGAAAGGGTCTGCATCCCACAGCAATAGAGAGCCACGGAGGGCTGCCGAGGCGGGAGTGAGGGTGGTCAGAGGGAGCTTTGGAAGCTCCCCCTGCCCCCCCCCCGCCCCTGGCCGCAGTGCAGAGAGTGTGACGGCAGCATCCAGGAGGTCGAGGAGGCCGCCGTGGGCTTGGCCGGGGTCACGGCAGCAAGGGTGGTGGAAGGGGCCCAAGGGGACAGGACTTGGAGGCGACCAACCAGAGATTCGGGAGGAGGAAGACTTAGGGATGGAGACCTGGCCTCTGGCTTCTGCAGCCGGCACTGGGGGAGAGGGGCTCTGCTCAGTGTTCGGGCCCTCAGGAGGGCGAGGGTTCTGCAGGGAAGCTCAGGCCCGATTGCCGTGCCCCGGGGGCACATTTGGGTGGTCGTGCAAGAAGCACAGTGATGTCAGAGTCCGAGGTTCTGGAAAGCGGTCTGGACTGGGGATGAAATTTGGAAGCAACATGGGAATAAAGAACAGTGATGGACCCTGTGGAAGTTACTAGGTGACTTTGGGCAAGCCACCTCCCCTCTCTGGGCCTCCGTTTCCACATCTCTAGCAAAAGACATTTGGATTAAATGACGCCAGGTGATTCTTGGTAATTCTAAAGACTGGCATGTGGCTGGGTGCTTGCGGCATCGGTGCTGGGTTTGGGTTTAATGATCTAAGAGAGGTCCTCCCTCTGCCAGGCTGGCCGCCTCGGGGTCCTGCAGAGGACCCGTGGGGCTCGGCCAGGTGTCCTCTGGGAACAGATTCTCTGAAACATGCCTAAGGGAAAGTAAGTCCCAGGGTGTGAGCTGTGTGTCTAAAAGAGGCCGGAAAGATCCAGGGGAGCGTAACTGGGAGCTGTAACTTGGGAGCAAGGTGTGGGCATCCAGGGGCAGCCTCTGGTCTTTTTTTTGTGAATTCTTCTTCTTGCATCCTCTTTTTTTTTTTTAATTAATTAATTTATCTTTGGCTGCGATGCGTCTTTGTTGCTGCGCATGGGCTTTCTCTACTTGCGGCGAGCGGGCGCTACTCTTCGTTGCGGTTCGCGGGCTTCTCCACGGGCTCTAGGAGCGCGGGCTTCAGTAGTTGCAGCACGCTTGCTCAGTAGTTGTGGCTCACGGGCTCCAGAGCTCAGGCTCAGTAGTTGTGGTGCACAGGCTTCGTTGCTCCGTGGCATGTGGGATCTTCCCAGACCAGGGCTCGAACCCGTGTCCCCTGCCTTGGCAGGCGGATTCTTAACCACTGCACCACCAGGGATGTCCAGCCCCAGGTCTTTTAATCTGAGGTTGGAAGCAAGAGGTGAGCCGAGGCAGGCGTGGGCATCCGAAACTACCTGTCCCACTGCCCCCACCCAGTGTGCAAGCAGGAACCACCCACTGGTATTGGCTCCTGAGCCCCGGCACCTAGGGCAGGGCCTGCACAAACCCCCTGACCTAATGCTTCTTTCGAGGCCGTGTGATGGAAGGGTGCCATCTTTGACATCACATCTCGGTTCGATTCTCGCTGTGCCACGTATTGGCTGTGTGGCTTTGGACAAATCTCTTAACCTCTCTGTGCTTCTGATTCCTCAGCTGAAAAGCGGAGATGATGATAATGGTAGCAGTTGAATGGCTGCTGCGTGGCCTGGACCGCTGGCTTAACCAGTGGTTCCGTTACTATAAATTAGTTATAACCCTTAGCTTTGAACATCAAGAATCCACACATGGCTCCAGAGCCCACACAGCTGGTGAGTAATGGAGCCAGGTGCCCTCGTCACATCCATCCGGCGTCAAAGCCCCGCACTCCTTTCTCCCTGCTAGGACTGCCTGCCCTCGTTGATCTCCGCCTTGTACTAATAACAGGCCTGCAGCTTCCCTCTAATTCGGTGGGCAGGTGTGTGTGAGTGAGCAATGACCCCGCCGCCCGAAATTGCCTGACGGGTTTGTTTCTGTGCCCTTCGCAGGCATCTGTGACAGGCCCCCTCTGTGCCTGAGTGCATCCCCTGCAGAGTCGGAAGTCCTTGAGGCCTCCTGGGAGCACGGGAGCCTGCAGTCTTCCCCGAGCATGGCCGCCGGGGAGGCGTGGCCTGAGGAAGCCACACTGCTGGATCACCCACACCTCAGCATCCTGCCCTGGGACGACAGCACCCTGGAGACCCTGTCGCCCAGGCTCACCATAGGTGCCGGCCTTGGGGGCGGGACGGCAGAGGCTCTCTGTGACCCTTTATGAGGCAGAAAGGTGGCTTCCCTGTGTGCTGTGGAGGAAGGTCATGCAGCTGCGTGGGAAGAGATGGGGCGGAGCGACTAGGGCAGGCCCGTTGGGACCCGCACCGCCCAGCACGGGCCTCCCATCCCCCTGGGTCCTTGCCCAGTCTCCCTTCCCATGGGGGCTGGCCAGAGGAGAACCACCTCCAGCTGAGTTTTGTGTTAACTGGCTGTGCTCTCTGCTCCTAAAGTAGGCACGCTGGATATTGGGGGGGACCCCTGGAGGTGGCCTGTTCTTTGAGAACGCCGTTCTCTGCCTGTCCTCCCATCTCAAAGCCTTTTCTCTCTCGAGGAGCCCCTCCTAATTTCTCCCTCCACGCAAAATCACAGTTTTGAACCGTCACTGAATCTGGTTATTTAATCATGTCATCGATTATATAATGGATAGATGAATGCACCGTCCAGCTTCCAGCTGGGCATTTGGGGAAATTCAAAGATGAACGGCACAGGGATTTCCCTGGAGGTCCAGTGGTTAAGACTCCGAGCTTCCAATGCAGGGGGTTAGGGTTCAATCCCTGGTCGGGGAACTGAGATCCCACACACCGCAGGATGTGGCCAGAATAGAATAGAATAAATCAAAGACGAATGGGATGCCCGGTTCTTGCCCCTGAGGCATGAACACCCCAGGAGTTGCACTAACCAGCAGCTGCTCAGATTCCTGCGATTTGAGGCATCCGGAGGTCATTACAAAGGGGAAATAGAAGGCTAGGGGGTTCCAGGCAGAAGAGATGGAATCCAGCTGCAGGTGCAAAGAAGAGCTCATAAAACTGGGGCCAGGGGCACTTTGAGAAGTTTGTGTACGCCTCCAAAAATAGCCAGTTTAAAAGAGAATCTTTAAAAGGGACCCTGTACCCTGTACCCTGTAGAGGATCCAAGGGCTACTTGGGCACATTCCCCACCTGATCTCATTTGTGGACGCTTCTGATTCTTGGGCTGCCAGGATTTGTATATTTCACAGAAATTCCAAGCACTACCCCGGGAAGATGGTTTGGTTTTTACACTGGTGAGAGACAGACCTCCCAATTGTATTTTTCAGCCCTGAGGGAAGCAATTGGAAACCAAGATGGGTACATAAGCAAGATGTGCAACTTCTTACCAATTAAGGTCATGTCCTACCTGGTGCTGCCCTGCACGCTACCGGTGGAGTCCGCGATTGCTATGGTCCAGAGGTGAGCGCTTCACGTGGCTTTGTGGCATCCTCATGGAAGTGGGGCGAGGATTCAGTGAGAGAAGCAGTGGAAGGCCCTCGGCCTGGGGCCTGGCTCCTTATACATTGGGGTGGAGTTCACGGTCTGCGTGGAACACCTTGGAAAGGTGCCTCGTTGGCAAGGCCCTGCCCACCCCTCCTCCTTTCTCACTGCTGTTACATGTCTGTCACTTCTTGTAGGTCTGCACTTCTATTTTGGGATTTTTTTTTTTTTTTTTGCGGTGCGCGGGCCTCTCACTGCTGTGGGCTCTCCCGTTGGGAGCACAGGCTCCGGACGCGTAGGCCCAGCAGCCATGGCTCACGGGTGCAGCCGCTCCGCGGCATGTGGGATCCTCCCGGACTGGGGCACGAACCCGTGTCCCCTGCATCGGCAGGCGGACTCCCAACCACTGCGCCACCAGGGAAGCCCCTATTCGGGGATTTTATTCCTGGTATGTTGGAGGGATCTGAGGCCAACGCTGGGATGCCTACTGGATTCCTGAGCGTTTGTTTCCCCTCGGTTTTCTTCTGATGTACTTTGGTGTTTACTTTCTTTTTAGCGAGTTAGTCAACATGTCCCTCAGTCCATCTTTCAAAGTCCCGACCGTCCTTCAAAATCCAGCTGAGTCCTCCAGCTTTGGTCATCCTCCCCGGAGCCCCTCTCCACTGTGCCAAATCAGCCACCCGTTCCCGCACAGCCTTGCCCTGGGTTGAGGGCTGCTCTGGCATTTCCCAAAGCCCGAGATGTGGGGTCCTTTTCATGTCCTGGGTGCTGGGAGTCTGGAGGGCAGTGGTCAGGCCTCCTCAGGGGCTCCCTCTGCTGCGCTTGCATGTGGCCAAGCCCAGGAGACCTGGGCGCAGGGGGTGGTTCTCGACCTCAAGATGCTCTGCGTCGGTGGCCATGTTGCCACAGAGGAGTAGGATCCTGGAAAACCAAGGTCTTTTCCTTTTATTTCCACGTAAGTCCCTTGAGCGTTCCCAAATCAAAAAATGGGCTAATTTACCTTTGGGCTTTTAGGTTGGCTTGTCTTTGGGAATTTATCACATCGGGGTTAGGAGTGACCCCGGCAGTTTCCATGGACCATGGTGTCGTTGTAAGATGTCTGCCTTTGGTTAGGGCTTGGTTTTGTTCTTTTTGGTTGGTTTCTCTTCCTGCTCATACGACGTGGGCGTCTCTCTGTTTTATTCCTGCAGACTGGTGATGTGGCTTCCAGACATGCCCAGCGACATCCAGTGGCTGTGGTGGACGACCTCCCGGATTTGTTCTCGAGTGATGACGCGTTTGCTCCCTGTGGAGCCCTACATCAAGGACACAGGACAAAAACTCCTGAATTAACCACGCCCGCATAGCAGCTGTTGCCATGGGCTCTCCTAACCTAAACCGCGCAGCCCCACGACTCCACAGTAGGTGAAGTATTCACCACGTAGCAACCTCGAAGCACCCTGACCAATCGCCTGATGCCATCCTGCCAAGAGGAATTTTCTTTGTCTTGAGGCTATAAGAGTTGGCCACTAGCCCACAGAGGGGGTCGGCTCTCCGTGCTCTGTCAGGAAGTGGGCCCGCTGTATCTGCAGCGCCCCTCACTAACTGCGCTTTGTTCTCAGTAAACTCACTCCTTTCTAAGATACTTCGTGTCTGGAAATTCTTCTTCCAGCCCACGTGCGGACCACGACATTTTGGTGGCCTGTACGGGGATATCTCCTGGGGGGATCTCCTCCCCCACCTCCTCTCCTCATTCCTTGGGACCCTCTGTGAACAGGCAAGCTGCCGTGGAAGCAACGGAGGACTCTGGCCAGGGCCACACCCTGGCGTGTTCCGAAGGCGCCACGGCTCACTTCGCCCCAGTAACTGCCGCCCAGACGGCTGAGGATCCCTCTGTCTTCCTTCCAACTGAGGACTAGGCCAATTGGTATCGTGCGGGGATGGGTCAGGCATCTAAAAGCCGTTAGGGCGCCTGCCGCTTGAAGACTCCCGTGAAAGGATAAGAGGGTCACGGAACAGACCAGGCTGTTAGAGCATCCACTCCCGCCAAGGCGACTTCCGTGCACCGTGAGGCACGTATTGGTTCAAGCAGAACACTGAGCCTCCTCCCCTCGGCCGCCGCCTTCCCGGCAGGACTACGATGCCGATTCCTCAGCCTGTCTTCTCTGTTACTTTCACCTTTTTCTCGGTCCGGATTGACTTACAGGAGCCTAGGCATTGCCTCTGAGCCGTGCCCGGAGTGCCTTTTCACGTTTCAGGGCATCATCGCCTTACGGTGTGCCACCCGGTGGGTCCCGGGAATCTCCTCTCTTTCCTTTCTTTCCCTGCCTGAGTCGCATGGGGCCTCAGTCGCACGCTCAGGGGTCACCTCTCACGGTCGGACGCGATTGTTGGGACGGTCGGCCCATTTTGTGCCTTAGTCACATGGAGAGATCACCGGGACAAAGGGGACGCCTCTCTGTCAGCCGGTGACTCTCAGTACCCCCGTTCTATGGCGTACAGGCTAAGAATGGGTTCTGCGATGTCTCGGGAGCCTCCCTCGGCCGTATCCTCAGGAACCGGGAAAACTTGACCCTGAAAATCTCAAAAAGAAGAGGCTCATTTTCTTTCGTAACACGGCTTGGACCCAGTATAAACTGGGGGACCGAGAACAATGGCCTCTTAATGGGACACTAAATTATAACACGATCCTCCAACTTAATCTCTTTTGGCGGAAACAAGGAAAGGACTCAGAGGTTCCTTACGTCCAGACCTTTATGGCCCTTAGTCAGAATCCGGAGCTGAGGGACTCACGCCGCACGTGTCTTTCTGTTGCCACCTCATCCCCCCGACCCCCTCTGCCTCCCTCTCCAGCAGATCTCCTAGGCGGCCCTCCACTCGACCTTTCCTGTCCCCCGCTTCATGAACCCTCATTGCTTCAGCCCCTGCACCCACCTCCCCAGTAGGTACCCCCTTATCAGGGCGAAAGCCCCCCTCCCCTCCCCACACAAGATCCAGGACTGCCCAACGCCAGGAAACAGATTCTAATATGCTTCCCTTAAGGGAAGTGGCAAATGGAGACATGGGCACTATTAGAGTCCATGTTCCCTTTCCCGTGTCTGACATTTCCCAAATTCAAAAACAAGTTAGGTTCCTTCAGTCAGGATGGCCACAATATTCTTTAGAGTCCGGAGAAAACTGGTTAAGATAAAAATTTTTTGAAATTGCAAAACCAGTTCTTTATGCATATGCAATTAGGGAAAGCTAGCTTGTTGAAATATCTTTTTCAGAATTCTGACCCTGAGAGAACAAAAACTATGCCTAGGAGAAAGCTTGAAGTTAACTCTTATGTCCTTGAGCAAAGCCCACTTTGCCTGAGACTTCAGCCTTGGGTTCTGAGCCTGCGCGTCCGGAGCCTGTTGCTCCGCAACGGGAGAAGCTACAACGGTGAGAGGCCCGGGTGCCGTAAAAAAAAAAAAAAACAAATCAAACAATTCTAAATACAAGAAAAATTAAGCTAAATAAACTTCAGATTCACGTGAACTGGGGAATATTCAATATTAAATTAATACCTGGTATTAATGTTTAAGTTTATTGATCTAATTAATATAGACATGTCTTTAGAGCGATCAAGATTAAGTATAATACTTTTATTTTGCCTAGGTTTAATATAAACTAAATAAGATCTTATTATGACTGTCACAAATTTGTCAGCAATGAAAATAACTCAATGTGAAGAAACTTTTTTTTTTCGGCACGCATAGATGAAGATCGCGGCACGCATAGATAAAGTTCATTCTGCTTCTACAAAAATTAACCCCTCATTGCCAGACTTTTGCCATCCTGATGTCCTTAAAACATGATAACAGTCTACTCCTAAATCAGGGAATTTCAAATGGGTAAACAATAGCTGTCAGTCAAACAGTCGGGGCTATGGAAAATCCCAGACGGCTGCTTGGCTTTTTCCAGCTCCCTGACAAAGCTCATTTTTTTATTTGATGGGATAAAGCCTTCCCTGGCTGCAGGGTTAATTCCCTCACAATGAAAAAAACAAAATTACATTTCACTGAATATGAAATTCTAGTTTTGTTAATTAAGGTCTGTGTTACCAAGACTCACTTCCCAGTTAGTTCCTTGCTGTCATGTCATATTGCTAAAAAGTTTAATTGAATTATTAAAGGACACTCTTAAGTTTGTTTCTAAAGCTTATCTCAGTAATCTATTTTCGGATGAAGACCAGATGCCCCACGACCTACAATCAGGGGATCATGCATACTGGAAAAGACATAATTTAAAGGACTGTCTCCAACCTGGACGGATGGGGACCCACTGGGGGCTGGCTAAATGACTCTCTTTGTAACTGCACCCTCAATTTTAATCAGACTAGTCTGGAGTGGGGTCCCTGGTCAGAGGAGGATGAATATGACGTATTACATGAAGGTAATTTCACTTTATTTTGGGGAAATTCAAGGAAAAATGTGACTAAGAAAAATATTAATGAAGACCATATCCCCATGAACAGCTCGGCCCTGGGAACTAAATATGTGGGCGTCGGTGTGACCACCGGACACTTACTTAGTTTAACCTCCGGCAAGATTCTCCTTCAAAATATAACATAATTCGGCTAATATCCAGAAATTTGTTATGCCAGTGCCCCTGTCACACTCAATCAGTCAGAGCCCGGATTCTCCCCTTTATGAGTAGATGATTACTTCCTCGGAGTTTGGCCTTCCCAATATAATCCTAGGCCATAGGACCCCAGTCTGTTTCCAGAGGAAAACTCCCAAAAGGTCAGGGCCTGGCTCTGGGGACCCACAATGGGGGTATCCTTGAGGGGCACCGGATTTTCATTTCTGTGCGGTAACGGGGTCAATCTGGATCTTCCCACACTTTGGAGGAGCTCCTGCACCATAATTGCTGTGGTCCCAAGGCGACCATTATGACTGCAAAGGATTTAGCTTCCTCAGGAGACATTCCCAACCTTGGGTCCTTCCTCCAGGAGGCCTTAAGACCTGTCCTGGAGAGAAAAAAAACGAACCGCTGATTGGGACGGTGCGGGGGGGCATGCTTATGATAACCCAATTTTTGATTGCCCCGAAATAATGCATAGTGTCTTTACAGGGCTCTCCTGGTTTGCAGGCATACCCCTCAGAGAGGGGCGTTCTCCATCTCACCATCAAGGTCCAGGAACCTTGGAAGGCTACGGTAGCAGCCACTGAGGAACAGCAGTCAGCCCTAGGCTCTCTGGCCAAGGTGGTTTTACAAAATAGGAGGGCCCTTAATGTTATAACAGCTGAGGTGGGGGTGTCTGTGCCCTGCTAAATGAGACAGGCTGCTTCTATATTAATACCTCCGGCCAGGCTGAAGAAGACCTCCAGACTCTAAAGAAAAACATCAAATTAATAGAAGATTTAAAAGAGAGAGCAGGACAGGGCCCCAGCTGGCTTTCCAGCCTCCTCTCCTCTCTGAGGATCCAGATATGGACATGGCTATTGCCCTTGCTGGGACCATTAATCCTGATAGCCCTTGTTTCGTTGTTTGGCCCCTGCATTATTAACGCATTATCTAAGTTCATTTCCTGACAGGTTCAAAAGATTCAATTCCAGATGGTGCAACAAGGGTACCAGCCAGTTGGCACATGGACTACGTCGGAACAAGCTGCCTTATCATTCCACGGGCCCTCATCTCCCTCCATAAACACACCCTGACAGAGAGCGGGCATTGGGAACCAGGGCGCCACGACGCCCCTGTCCAGCAGGAAGAAGCTAGGAACGGTCATCGCCCCATTCCCCAGTGACCTGGGTTCCTATCGCCCGAGATAAGGATAGGCAGATAGTCAGTCATGAGCAGGGTGTTAAGGGGCCAAAGATTTGGCCCATATATAAAAAGAGGGGGGAATGTGGAGCCCTACATCAAGGACAAGGGGCAAAAACTCTGGAATTAACCACGCCCGCATAGCAGCTGTTGCCATGGGCTCTCCTAACCTAAACCGCGCAGCCCCACGACTCCACAGTAGGTGAAGTATTCACCACGTAGCAACCTCGAAGCACCCTGACCAATCGCCTGATGCCATCCTGCCAAGAGGAATTTTCTTTGTCTTGAGGCTATAAGAGTTGGCCACTAGCCCACAGAGGGGGTCGGCTCTCCGTGCTCTGTCAGGAAGTGGGCCCGCTGTATCTGCAGCGCCCCTCACTAACTCTGCGCTTTGTTCTCAGTAAACTCACTCCTTTCTAAGATACTTCGTGTCCGGAAATTCTTCTTCCAACCCGCGCGCGCGGACGCGACACTCCCCGCTTCCACGTAGATGATTTGGCTGTGGGGCTGTGAGTCCGACAGGCACCCTCTCATCTGCTCAGGCCTCATGTGCCATTCTAGAAACGTCGTCGGGCCCCGGAGAGGTGGCAAGGAGCTTACCCTCTGGTGCAGGAGGTCCTGTCTTACGGGAGGCGGCTGAGCCAATCAGAGGTCTCAGAGCACCTGCTGAAAGCTATTAACCAAGACTTAGCTGCACGGGATGTGGTGAAGCCCAGGGAGGGGGCGGGGAAGCGCGTCCGCTGGGCCCAACTGACGGCAGAGGAGGAGAGAGCCGGCCGATGGAGCTGGGGCAGGGCAGAGGGACAGGTGCAGGTCAGCGAGGGTCAGGTAGCATTGGTTTGCCTAAAGGAAGTAGCTCTGGGTGATGGGAGCACAGGGAGGGGGTGGAGTACGGAAAGAGAGGCAGGGCCTCTCAGAGTGTGTGTGTGTTGGGGGGGCGGAGGGTGGGATGAGGTACCTGTTAATGCAGATTCCCGTCTGAATCACGGTCTCTCCACATGGAACCCGGCAATCTGCGTCGTTAACGTGGCCCGGATGCTGCTGCTGCTTTCTGAATTCTGAAAACTAATTCGGAGGAAGAAGGGCCTGGTGTCAGTTACCAGGGCGGGATCTCATCCTGAAGATCGTGGGCCTCGGCTTCCTCACCTGTACCATGGGGGTGACCCTCCTCTCCTCATTAGGTTTCTGCGAGGCTTCGGGGAGCCCCTAGCACAGTCCCGGCCACGTGGTGGGCACTCGGGAGAGGAGCCCACGGTTGTTTTTGCTATTAGCAGACACGGAAGTGTTTGAAGCAGGGAGCGCGGAGGGATCCGGTTTGCTCTGGGAAGTGACGGTAGTGGCCACGTGGAGGAGGCCGACCACCCGCAAGTGGACTCGCCGCCCACTCAGCTGTCCTGGTGGAAGGTCCTAGAATGACTGGTGTTTGGAGGGGGTGTGGGGTGGGTAGAGGGAAGCCTGTGGCTGGGGGCTGGGCTGCCCTTTGTGCAGTCTTGGGGGTTGGAAGGAAGAAAGGAGTAGGGTCCCATCTTTCCGTAGACGAAGCAGTTACTTTGGGGCGAGGGGGGTGCCATCCTCCAAGGACACCCTTGGTTAGGGGGGCATTAAAAGATGGTAACTTATTTACATTCTGGTACATCTTTTTGACCTACTCTAAATATTTGAAAGTTTTATATTAATTATAAGGGAATCTTCGTATTTCCTGTTGAATTATATATTATGGGAATCAGTGAGATATTAATAGAAGAAGCCTTAAAAAAAAAAATCCAGTTCAGGGACTTCCCTGGCGGTCCAGTGGTTAAGACTCCGTGCTTCCACCGCAGGGGGCGCAGGTTTGATCCCTGGTCGGGGAACTAAGATCCTGCGTGCTGTGCGGCGTGGCCAGAAAAAAACTCCAGTGCACAAGACGTTCACCGTGGCACCCCGAGGTCCTCGCCTGTCCTCTCCACTTGCAGAGCCCTAACGGAGATGAGCGAGAGGCAGGTACCCACCTTCTCTCCGGGGTGGTAATTTGTTGGCAAGCACAGTGCAGTGTGACCCAAGGTGAAATGTGTGTGTCTGTTTTTCTTATTTATGCATTTGAGCATGACAAAAAGAAAAGAAACAATGGTAAGCTCAAAATCGTAAATGTTGGCCCAAAAAGTTGCAACGCTCACCCACACTGTGTATGTGTCCTGGAGTTGCAGAACCAGCAAGGTCAAACCCAGCACTCCACTGCGAGGACGTACACTTTAGAGGAGAGTGTGGTTCTGGGGGCAAAGCCTGCGCGAGCCTTGCTATGGTCATGAGCACCGAGAAGGCAGCGGCTGCTCGTGAAAATACGGCGTCGTCACGCGGTGCCAAGCTGAGCTCCTCGAGTTTGCAGGGGCTCCCGTGCTGGTAGCGCTCCCTCCCTGAGTGAGGCAAGGCTGTGAGTGGTGGGCTTCCCCAGCCACCTGGGCCCCAGAACAAAGCACTGTCCCCTATGCTGAGCTGGCCTGGAGTGAGGGAGGTGTCGCCTGCCTGACACCCACCTGGACTCCTGGTGACACACCCTCATACCTTCCCCGAGCCCGACTGTCAGGGTTCCCAGTGGCCTTTTCCGTCAGAACCACAGCATAGGTCTAAGCAGATACAACCGCACTTCAGCAGTGTTTTATGGTAGCCAGGATATTTCCGTGTAGACAGTATTCTATACACCAGTTCTGTGATCATTATAAGGCAAGAAATATGTTAAGATAGGATTACATGGGGCTTATTTTCTTGCTACTTTTTGTAATAATTCAACCTTCTATGATGAGCATATGTTTTATAATTTTTAAAAAATGGACAGTGAGACAAGGAAGTGTATTACTTTCTTAGAAACAGCGAAGGCTACCCTCCCACCTGTGCCTTAAGTGCTACCCCATCTCCTCGTCTTTGTGCTCCCAGGAGTCACTCACCCCACATCCTCACCAGTCCCCCGACCAAGGCCCTCACCTCTCCAGCACGGCTGGTTTCTCATCAGCATGCAAAACACGCTCACGTTCCTCTCACCTTGTTAAATAAAAGCCTCCCTCTATTTATGGTCCATTTACGCCCTGGGGAATCGTCAGTGCGGTCTGTTTAATGCCAGGGAGCAACAGTCTATCTGGTAAACAGCAGAACTTGGTGCAAAGCATGAGCCCAGTCCTGTTGAAAATGAAGACGTGTGTGGGCGTGTATGTGTAGAACAGAGACTGAAAGGATGTATGCCAGGACACCGACGGTGGTTAGCAATATGCCATTATCTGTAATTGCATTGTATATTAAATTTCCAAGTATTCCTTTCATCGGAAAATCATTTATAATACACGTGATGGTGAAAGTGCTTTCCCTCGTCTCTGCATCTTTCGCGAGGAGCCACAGCCCTGCTGTCCTTGCCTCACAGCCAGGCTCCTTTAAACTCCCCTGCGACCTCCCCACCCCCAAGGTTTATGGTCCCGCTGCCCCAGACGGCCCTGCCGGGCCAGGTGGCCTCCACATGCTCTGTCCTGGACACGGAGGGCCAGACTCTCCTTCCCAGATCCCTCTCCTTCCTCTGGGGCTGCAGACTCCCCGATGCCATCCTGGCTACCGGGCTCTTCCCCAGGGCTGGGGCGTGCACACAACCACGCCTGGGGAGGCCTCGCTCACTCCGAGGAACCCCCTCCCCCCTCCGGTCTCTGGCTCAGGTGAGGGCCCACCTACCCCCCCTACCTACCCCCCCATCGGCTCCCCAACATCCTCCCTCCAGTGCAGAGCCCTTCAGCTCCCTCATCAGCTGCCCTGGTTCTATCAACAGCCGAGTCACCTGAGCCAGGAACTGGGGACGCACTGAGTCCCCCCACCCTCTCCTCCAGCCTGCCCCTGCCCTGGGCTGCTGCAACGACTTCCTGGTGGGCTCCTGTGGCCTGCACCCCGCCTCAAACCCGGACAAGTCACCCCCACCTCCCCACACGGAGAAGCTGCCTTCCTCCTGGGCATCCCTCCCTCGGTGCCCCCCGGCAGCTCGGAGCCTGGTCCTCCGGCACCTGCCTGCTCACCCCGGGCCTCTGCCTCATGCCAGTGCCCGTGCCCTTTCCTCTCACCGGCTCACCTTCACTCCTCAGGCAACAGGCGCTGGGAACATGGGGGATGGAGGCGAGCCCCTCACTCAGGGTGCCCGCCCTCTGGGAAAGGAATAAGGAGACCCAGGCTGCAGCCCCAGGGAGTCCATACCACAGGATGCCCCAAACTAAGAGTAGGGGTGACCTCTGTGGCGATCTGTGAAGACCCAGCATCCCTTCCTCGTGGTCTCTGAGATTTGGGGTTTGACTTTATCCAGGGGACCAGTGTAGTCACTCATCTTCATTCCTCTGAGTGACGGGACCAGATCAGCACTTCATAAGCCAAATCTTCTGGAAGGTTGTGTCCTTGCAGATGGCACTAGGGATTTTATCAGTTAGGATAGACGGGGTTATGCTGTGTTTAACAAAGACTCCCAGACTCCCAAAAGGTTCACTCCTCGGACTACACGCCCATCGGACTTGGCTGACCCAGGCTGAGCCTGTCCCAGGCCCTCGAGGGTCGGAGTGAACGGTGGGGGAGGAACACGGTGCTTAAAGGTCTCCATCCAGAGTGACACCTCTCCCTTCTGCCTATAGCTAGTGGACCAAAGCAAGTCACATAGATGGGGGAAATGCAAGTAAGTCTACCTTTTGCCCAAAAGAGGAACAGCAGAGATTCTGGTGAACAGTGCCACTGACAGCCACAGAAACCTCAAAACCCAAAAAGTCTTTAAGACAGAATAAATAACCCAGGAAATACCGAGGTAAAGAAAGCGAAACGCAGGATTGCTGAGAGCCTCTAAAATGTTAATGTACCAGGAATTCCCTGGCAGTCCAATGGTTAGGACTCCGAGCTTCCACTGCAGGGGGCACAGCACGGGGGGTGGTTCCTGGTTGTTGGAACTAAGATCCCGCATGCTGTGCAGCGAGGTCAAAAAAAAAGTGAATGTACGTTGTGACCGTCAGAGGGGGTGGAGCTGTGTCGTTGTGCTCCTAACGTGTCCTCTGCCACCCTGGCCCTTGTACACAATAGGGCTCTCAAATGCTATGTTTGGCTCAGGGCTCTTGTAATATGCAGGTCAAAGTCATGGCTTCTCCTTGAGAGAAGGCTTATTTAAGAGAATAACAAGGAAATGCAGGAAGAAAAGTCTACTTTATTCAGTGTTTACAGTGTGCCAGGCCCCATGCTTTAGTTCATTAAATCCTCACTATACCATTATGCTTTAAGAACTACTATCCCCATTTTACAGATGAAAAAACTGAGCTTCAGGGAACCAGGAGCATGAATTTTTGAATAAGTGTCCAGCCTCTGTGACTTGTGCTTAAAATTTGTTTGGTCTCCTAGATTATCTTTGGAGATCTCTGCCCAAGTTTTCACACCTAAAACAGCCTTTTGAGTTTGAGCTGGGGGTCAGTGAGACCCGTGAAGCCCCACTTTGGTGGCCAGAGGCAGGTTGGCCGGGCCTGTGGGCACTGAGCCCTGGCCACTCGGAGTCTTACTGGGTAACAACTGGGCAGTGTTTTGAGCTTCTCCCACTCAGACACCTGGTGGCTGCAGCCTGTTATGTATGCCCCACCCACCACGCCCCCTTTAAAAATTGCCAGAAGAGGGGAATCCAGGGTCGGGAGGCTTCTGAGCCACCATCTACTCACCCCCACGCCCCCCACCCCCTCGAGACCCTGGGACACGTGGGCATCTTTCAGAGGTGGGACCATGTCACACTCTCTTTTGTTTGGGTCCCACCTGGATTTAGGGTAAGTCACGTAGTCTCTCTGGCCCTAAGTTTCATCTTCTACAAAAGCCTACCTTACTGTGATGGTTAGATAAGACCATTTACGGAAAGCACTTGGCACCTGGCCTGGCACGTGGGTATAGGGACAGCTAATCCTTGTGGGGGGGGGCACTCTCCCTGGGCTAGGCACAGCTTTACATCTGTTAACTCACTGAATCCTCAAAGCGATCCTGTGAGGTGGATGCCATTACTACCCTCACTTTACAAAAGAGGAAACTGACTCAGAGAGGTAGCGGCCCTGCTTACAGCCACACAGCTTAGCAGTGGTAGAATCACGGCTGAACCCCAGCTAGCGGGTCTGTCCATAAAGCCAGCGTCATAACACTAAACGGGAGCTAATCTGGTTGTGATTCCTTGGCAAGTGGTGATCCAAAATGGCTTAAAAGCCTGCAAAAGCCCAGGACCTATTACTTCCTTGTGTGAAATGCAAGCCAATTAAAAAAAAAAATCTTTTGTACAACTGGCAGGGTCCTTAGCAATCTCATTATTTTATAGTAGAGAAAAGTGACCCTCAAAACGGGTGTGACTTGCCTGGGGTCAACAGCTAACTTATAGCCCGGTTCTTTCATCAGCTTGCAGCCTCCTGAACACACGCCCAGGCCCAGACGTCTCTCGCCGCAGGCCTGGCCCTGCACACCTTTCCCCTTCTCGTGCAAGGCCGTCCTGCCTGCCTGTATCACGGCCCTGCATCCTTGTCCCCCATCTCCCAGGGGATGCCCTGCTGCCGCCCCTGCCTCCCCTCCTGCTGAGCTCCTCTTCCACCCATTTCTGGCCAAGTTCCTTATAAGCAGGTTCGCGGCCCCATGTCTTCAAAGACGTTAGAAACTAGTAATGAAGTCAGACATGGACATAGAGGTTTTTTGTTTTTTTTTTGCGGTACGCGGGCCTCACACTGTTGTGGCCTCTCCCGTTGCGGAGCACAGGCTCCGGACGCGCAGGCTCAGCAGCCATGGCTCACGGGTCCAGCCGCTCCGCGGCATGTGGGATCTTCCCGGACCAGGGCACGAACCCGTGTTCCCTGCATCGGCAGGCGGACTCTCAACCACTGCGCCACCAGGGAAGCCCTAAAGAGTTTTTAAAAATGAGGGGTTCTTAAACCTAGCTGTCAAAAGAATTACCTGGCACGCTTTAAAAATATTCAGATCTCCAGGTTCTGCTTTCCAGAAGTTGGTTCAGTAGGTCAGGGCTGAGGCCCAGGAATGTGCAATTTCAATAAGCAGGGTGTGTCGGTTTGCCCTAGCCTGCGGCAGGGGAGCAGTAATTCAGCAAATATTCACCAGGTCCCTGCATCACGCCAAGCAATCTGCTAGCCTCTGGGCTCGTGGAGGGAACCAGACAGACTGGTCCCCACCTCTGGGGACTGACAGCCCAGCTGCGAAGACAGATGGATAGGTCACCTGGCAAGGGATGCAGTGTGGATAGGAGAAGGGCCTGGGAGGCAAGAAGGGGAATGTGGACTTAATATTTACCCCAGGGATGCTGGAGGACTTCCGGTGCTGCTAATCAAACAGAAAAGTGTGTCAGGGTCTACGGGAAGGGGTGGAAACATTGGTGCACGTGATACTGAAAATCCTTCTCTCATTTTGTCTCTTACTTGTTTCTCTCATTGCATTTATCGCCACGTGACTATTACTTATTATATACTGTCTTCTGAGCGGGGGAAAGCTGTTTCCACCACCCAAATGAAGCCCCAGGGCTGTCCTGTTCTCCGATGTGAGTGGCCCCCATGCGAACCCCCGATGACACGCACTGACATTTACTGCAGTTGAAAGAATAATGGTCATTTATTCGCTTCTCACTAAGTGCCCTGCCCTGCGCCAGGCGTTAATAACACTCTCATGCGAGCCTTGTAATCCATCCCTGCGAAGCAGATAAGACCGTCACACTTCATTTTGCCAATGAAGAGAATGAACCCTGTGGGGGTTCAGTGACTTGAAAGCTCCGCGCGGCCAGCAGGAGAGGCGCAGGGCGCCGATCCGGATTTGTGCGGCTCCAGACGCCGGGTGAGGCCACTGTTGCAGCCGCGTGTGCCGAGCCTCGGCCAGAGCGTGGGGACAAGCGCTGCACCATTGGGCCGAGGTGCCAGGAGGGTTAAGGGAGACGTGTGAGTGAAGTCCCGGCGCGCCCACCAGCTGGTCTGGTCTCCCCCAGGGCAGCTCCGGCACTCCCAGCGGGACCCTCACGCAAAGCCCCCACCACGCGCCAGCAGCTTCCCGGGCGCCACAGAACGCTCGGCGCTCGGGCGGTCTCCAAGTCGCAGAGCTTCCCGGCGTAGGCGTGAACATCCGGGTCATAGATTCTTAAGGACCAATGAGCGGAGGAACCGTGAGCCAGGAGGCGGGGCGAAGGCGGGACATGATGGCCGCCCCCAGTCAGCCGCGTCCGGGGGCTTGTGGGTGTTGCACCAACCGGTAGCTCCGCCACTGGGGACTCGCTCTCTGCCTCACCCGCCGAGCCTTCGTCGGGCCAGGGCAGCTCTGGGAGGCGGCGGCCAGAAGGGGAGCCATGGGGACAGTGCACGCCAGGGTAAGAGGCCCAGAAACCCGCGGGCTGCGTGACCTCTGGGTGGGCGCCGCGGGGGACGCCCTCGCGGCTGCGGCCGCGGTTGCCCTGGTGAGGGGACTGCAGGGCTCCGAGGCCGGTGCGGAACGGGGCCGGGGATCTCCGCCTGTAGCGCCCCAGCGCTGGGCCGCCGCGGGCCGGGTGGAGGAGGCCGCAGAGATGCCTCCAGCAGGTACCGCAG
The DNA here is from genome assembly GCF_003031525.2 of Neophocaena asiaeorientalis asiaeorientalis. Lineage (NCBI taxonomy): Eukaryota > Metazoa > Chordata > Mammalia > Artiodactyla > Phocoenidae > Neophocaena > Neophocaena asiaeorientalis. The sequence continues at coordinate 5,301,777 of NW_020172451.1, read as the reverse complement.
GCTTTCGAGCAGAAAACGGATACTCAGAGGAGGGGCGTGACTTGCCCAAGGTCACTTAGCGAGGCAGTGGCCCGGAAAGGACTCTCGGGCTTTCCGTGATGTCCTACAGCGGAGGAATAAGTTCTTTCTATCCTTAGCGGTTTCGGGCGTCTTAGTTCCTCACCTGTCACCTTTTCCGAACTCTCCCGCCCAGCCGCTCCTGGGGTCTTGCTAGACTCTTAGAGCACGAAGTAGTGTCTTCCAACCCAGACCCAGCTAGGAGTCCTCGTGTCTCTTGGTTACCGTGCAAAGACGGAACCTCGCTGAGCTTTAGTATACTACTTTTAAAGTGCAGGCAGTGATAGTACTCACTCACCGGGCTGTTAGGAGAATTGAAAGACAATACACGTAAAGCACTTGCGTGGGTGCTTAGCGCGGCACCCAAGCTGCCCAACTGCTCTTTATCGTAATCTTAACTGAGACCCAGAGAGTGACACCGAGGTCACACTTGTCCGAGGTCACACCGTTAGAGCCTCAGAATGTTCTAAAACTCCGACCTCCTGAGTCCCAGCCCTCAACACAACTTCTCTTCTACAACGTGGATTGTTTGAGTTGCCCTGCTGAGAAGTTTTCAGGAGTTTCCCAAAAGAGTTTAGCACAGACTTCTCAGCCTGGTGTGCGGGAATGGACTTACCTTTCATTTCCAGATTCTTCCTGCAAATGAAACACCGTTCCTCTTTCGACACACTCTTTGGACCGTGCTGTTGGGCGGAGCTTCCTCTCTCATCACTCACCCCCCACTCCCATCTTCAGCTGGCAAAATAGTCCCATCTTTTAGAACTCAGTTCAAGTCACTTCCTATATAAAAACCTCCTTATCTTTCCTCATTTTGGATGTGTTGCCAACCTTCTTGACATTTCTGCTCTGGTGCCCTGTCTTAGCTCTGCATTTTTGACTTATCCTTTTAAAGTCTAAGTTTCTAGATGACGGTAGGAGCTGCATTTTACTTGCCTTGCATCCCTTGTAGCATCTTCGCAGAGTAAGCATTCATTCGTTTATTCAACTAATATCTACCGATGGTCAGCTCTGTGCCTGGCACTGTTGTAGGTGTTAGGAGTACAGGAAGAAAAGTCTCTGCTTTTATTAAGCTCCTTTGACACTAGAACTGCTGCTCCTTTGATGAACGTATTGACAAGAAATAATTTCAGTTCTTTAATTTGGCCTTTACATTTCACTAGCCAGCGTTGTTTGAATTTTGGTCAGGACTCACAGTAAGAAAACATCCCATATTTGCTATCTGGTACCTTCATGCATATGTGAAACAAAAGTTTTCTGAAACAGTATTTACCCTTGATACCTATTACTTTTTCTTGTATTTTCTATCTGATTCTAGTCTATAGCACTTAAAGGATGCGGCTCATAACTCATTAGATTTATTTCATGTCCTATTTCTCCAGCTAGCACTGCCTTGCCTAGTGCCTGGCACGTGGCGTTCGATAAAATTTGTCGACTCACTAGTAGACCGATCTGCTTAAAGGTTAGAGGCTAGATCCAAATATTTATTTTAATTCATTTCACTAAATGCTTACCCGGACACTGGAATGTAAATTCTGTGAGCGTGAGGACCTTGTAAGCGCTTGTCACATAGTGGGTGCCTATTTGGAGAATGAATGAATCTCTAGTAGTGAAACAGTTCATTTAGGACATCAGGCTTTGGTGTAGTGGTGAAACTGTAAAGACATCACCTTTTGAATTAAAGGCTAAATTTCAGATTTAAGAATACCAATGGGTCTAGCATGTCTTTGGTGAGGTGTGTTTCATGCTTTTGAGGTTTTAGGAACCGTAATGGAAATTTTTGAGCATAGACTTTATGCCCAAAGTCTATTTGTCAAGCATTCAGATTCAGAAGAATGAATATGTGCGTATGTTCCTAACCATAGTATGTGCTCTGCATAGACAATCTGCGCATCTATGATATACTGTTTTGCACTACATAAACTTAAATACAGAAAGCATATTCATGAAATGTTGCATTAAAAAGTTACTGTCGGGCTCCCCTGGTGGCGCAGTGGTTGAGAGTCCGCCTGCCGATGCAGGGGACACGGGTTCGTGCCCCGGTCCGGGAAGATCCCACATGCCGCAGAGCGGCTGGACCCGTGAGCCGTGGCCGCTGAGCCTGCGCGTCCGGAGCCTGCGCTCCGCACCGGGAGAGGCCACAACAGTGAGAGGCCCGCGTACCACAAAAAAAAATGTACACAACAAAAACGAAAGGATAATTATGTGAAATAAATTCTGTTTCTTTGCCCAGCATTATCTTCCCTTTTTACTTATGTAAATAATCCACTTCTGTCACTGAGGGAAGGACTGGTTCTGTCTTATTCACGGCTGCATTCCCTGCTCTTTAGGGGACAGTAGGCACTCAGATGTTTATGAAATGTGAGAACAAAAGAAAAAAAATCATTCATTCCATAAATATTTGAGTATTTCTGATATAGCAGGGCAGATAAAAATAAGAAAAAGCAGTACCTGTAAGGGTCATAAATTTCCTCCAGGAGGTGTCTTGTGAAGGAGGGACTGATTCTCCCTGAAGAAGCCAGGGATGGCTCACAGAGGAGATGGCACTGAAGGTGGTTCTTTCAGCTCTTTCGGGGGAGGCAGGTAGTTAACCTGGGCGGAGAGAACCAGGTGTGCACAGACACAAAGGTGAGGGTCGGGGGTGGTGGGGATTGAATCTGGAGTAGCAGGTGGGGGCCGCATGGTGGAGGTCCTCATGTGCCCTGCTAAGGAATCTCGTTGCATGTGCCCCTGAGGGCACCTTTGAGGACTGTCGGAGTCTTTTAGGGCAAGGTTGGGAGAGAGGACATGGCGCTGTCAGGCCATTACCTTTCCAGAGGACCAGTGGCATGATGGAGGATGTGCTGACAAGAGGCCGTGAACATTCCAGGGAGAAGGTGAGAGGGGCCCGGAGTCCCCACTGCTCCACATTCTGCAGATGTCAGACGCTCCTGTGTGCTTCAGAAGTGCTTATCTGTAGAGAACTGGTGGAGTGAGGAAGCAGCCGGATATGGTTCCCATAGTTTTCCCCAGAGTTGCCTGTTTCTCCCATCACCTGGTGCCACACTAGACCTTCTGAATCCATTTCCACGAGTGCCTGGGAATCCCCGTATATATGTAATAAATACACAATGTTATGTGTTCATTATTATACATACTATTATACTGTCATGTCTCCATAATTATTATTGTAGAATCCTTTTTCAGAAGATGCTAGAATGCTTTTGAGACAGTGTCAGTTCAGACTGAAGGAAGGGACTGCTTTCTGGCTGGCCCGTTTTATGAGCATATGCAGTTCCCCTTAGTGTGTGAGACTTTCTGAACCAAAACGAATTATGAGTCCAGAAACATATTTTTTACTAATTTGGCTGGTTAATATAATTATCCTAGAACGTATCCAGTTTTGACTTAAAAAATTAGGATACTTTCTATAACGGGAAAGCAAAAAAAAAATTTTTTTTTTTTGGTCTTCAAATGGGCCTCAGGTGTACAGAACTAGGTGCGGTATAGTCCTCGGTTCATGGCATAGCCACTGTAGGTTTGTGCCTGACCCTTTCGCTGATGAATTTTCGTCTTTGCTTTATGAATTAACAATACTCTGGACAGCGAGGGGTCAGCGCCAACCTAACACCTGTGCGTCGACAGCCACTTATGCTGCCCGTGTGCTCCCCAGCCTGCTGCCTTCAGCCCCAGAGGGCACCGCGGTCCTGAGTTTTCTGGGGCACCGTCTAAAGACAAAACTAAAAGCTTTTTTGTTTTTTTGGTTTTTTTTGGCTGTGTTGGGTCTGCATTGCTGCGCGCGGGCTTTCTCTAGTTGAGGCGAGCAGGGGCTACTCTTTGTTGCGACGTGACGTGCAGGCTTCTCACTGCGGTGGCTTCTCTTGTTGCGGAGCACGGGCTCTAGAGCACAGGCTTCAGTAGTTGTGGCACGTGGGCTTCAGTAGTTGTGGCATGTGGGCTCTAGAGCACAGGCTCAGTAGTGTGGCGCACGGGCTTAGTTGCTCTGCGGCATATGGGATCTTCCCGGACCAGGGCTCGAACTCGTGTCCCCTGCATTGGCAGGGAGATTCTTAACCACTGTGCCACCAGGGAAGTCCCAAGGTTTTTTTTTTTTTTGCGGTACGCGGGCCTCTCACTGTTGTGGCCTCTCCCGTTGCGGAGCACAGGCTCCGGACGCGCAGGCTCAGCGGCCATGGCTCACGGGCCCAGCCGCTCTGCGGCATGTGGGATCCTCCCGGACCGGGGCACAAACCCGCATCCCCTGCATCGGCAGGCGGACTCTCAACCACTGCGCCACCAGGAAAGCCCCCAAGCTTTTGTTTTTTAATATAAGTTCATTTATCTGTGGTTCCTCCCTCCCTTTCAGAGTTTGGAGCCTCTTCCAGCCAGTGGACCTGATTTTGGAGCATTAGGAGAAGAAGCTGAATTTGTTGAAGTTGAACCTGAAGCTAAACAGGAGATTCTTGAGAACAAGGATGTGAGTATCCCGTTGAGGGCTGGACAGAGTTGTTACTAGAAACACTTGCTTCCACAAGCTGCTGGGGAAACATAAAGGGATTAACCTGTGTCGACACCTTTATCAAAGGAGAGTTTGCAGCCAACTACATTTCAGAAAGACTGGACACTTGGGGAAATAGTTTCTGGTTTTAGCGGAATAGTTTTTCCTTGGTGATTATTTACGTGGCAAGTGTAAACAAGCACATTTTTGAATTTATGTTACAAAAAAAAAAAAAACCCAAAAGTATTTCAAAGAGAAACTCAAATTATGCTTAAGTTTATTCTTTGTTCCCTGCTCCCAGAAAACAGACCTTGGGTCTTGAATAAAAGTTTTTCTAAACTTTGTTGCCTTTGAAATTAAATACAGTGGGAGAAATGTAAGCACATTTTTCATTAATTCTTTTTTTTTTAGATGTTGGGGGTAGGAGTTTATTAATTAATTAATTTATTTTTGCTGTGTTGGGTCTTTGTTTCTGTGCGAGGGCTTTCTCTAGTTGTGGCAAGTGGGGGCCACTCTTCATCGCGGTGCGCGGGCCTCTCACTATCGCGGCCTCTCTTGTTGCGGAGCGCAGGCTCCAGACGCGCAGGCTCAGTAGTTGTGGCTCACGGGCCTAGTTGCTCCGCGGCATGTGGGATCCTCCCAGACCAGGGCTCGAACCCGTGTCCCCTGCATTAGCAGGCAGATTCTCAAGCACTGCGCCACCAGGGAAGCCCCCATTAATTCTTTGCTTAAGATCTTAGTATAGTATTCTGATGACCTGGAAGTCATACGGTTCCCTACCACTGCCCATTATCCCTACTTGATTTGTCTCTGTTGCTCACTACCATCTACTGTACTGTGTATGTTGCCTATTTCTCTCCCCTTTAGAATATAATCTCCATAGAGGCAGGAATTTTTATGTTTTGCTCACTGCTGTATTCTCAGTGTTCAGAATGATACTTGGTTCATAGGTAATCAGTGCATTTTTATTGAATGAATGAATGAAGTGAGCATTTATAGACAGGTGAGAGGCTCTGAGCCAGCATTTATCAGGCTATATTGAAATCCACACAAGATCTCTGGTAAAATACATGCCGTTACTACACCAGGTCACAGTCAGCGTCATCCAGAGGCCAGTGCTTGGGGAACATTTGGGGAAGGATGTATAGGGGACCTCTGCACCCTGCCTGGGGTTAAGACTGACCTGGTCCTTGGTCACCTGGCTGCAGAGACCTTGTTGATATTCACAGGAAGTAAAGACCTAGTCAGTTCAAGTGACCAGTTTTTTGAAAAGGTGAGGAATTAAGAAGCGTGGATCATTAAATTTAAAAAAAAATCTTTGAAACTAATTTCAGACATTTGTCTTTAGCCTCGATGCCTGATCTCTTGCCCTGTCTGGTACTCAATAATCTGCGTCCCCTTGTCACATCTAGGTGGTTGTCCAGCACGTTCATTTTGATGGGCTTGGAAGGACTAAAGATGACATCATCATGTGTGAAATTGGAGATGTTTTTAAGGCTAAAAACCTTATCGAGGCAAGTATTCCCTCTGCTTGGCCTTCTTGTCCATTCCCTTCTGAAGATCCCATGAAGCTCTGTGTGCTCACACACTGAGAACCCCGCTCCAGCCTCCATGGATGACCTTGCCGCCTACGCTGAAGGGGGCTGAGCCCCCTCAGTTCCCAGAAGCCTCCCACATACTGACGTGTGTTTGCCTTCGCCCTTATCCCGGAGAAGAGGTGTCTGTCCGCCCGTCCACGGCTGGCCCCTCTCTGTGTTCCTCACAGCCGTCCCAGCGCTGCCGTAGAGCTGGTGGCAGTAGGTGTTGACCCTTCCCGCACCCCGTTAGCACTCAGTGTGCTTCCCCTTGAGGGCCCTCAGCGACCGGGGGCGTGGGCTCTTGGTAGTTACCCACCCTCGCTGTCTCCTCGGGCCTTTACTCTGTTTATCCATTGGGGTCTTTCCTGGGTTGCACTGTCGTCTTCTCCTCCATGGCTTCCTTCTGTCCTTCTGCCCTCGGCACCACATCTCCCAGCCTGGGCAGAGTCGCCAGCAGCCTCCTAAGGCCACGTCCAGCTGCCCTCTTCCAGTCCCCGTTTTACTTGACCTTTCAGCAGTGTTCGGCCATTCCCACTTTAAAAAACTGTATATATTTTTTTAAGCTTAAAGTAACTTTTTACTAAGTAATCTTTTTACTCAAGTAACGGCTCACTTGTCTGGTCTTCGTGGGGTGCTCTTCTCAGGGATCGGTACTTCACACCACATGCTAAGCCACCAGCCTAAATGCTGCAGCCACCATTTACATTCCTGCATCTTAGAGGAATACAGTCTCTGTTTTTATTATTATTATTTTTTCTCTTACAGGTAATGAGGAAATCTCACGAAGCCCGTGAGAAATTGCTTCGTCTGGGAATATTTAGACAGGTGGATGTCTTGATCGATACATGTCAAGGTGCATATTATGGTGCGGTTTCTCTTTGATTCCCTCCGTCCTCCAGGATCACAGACACCTTGTGTCCAGGCAGAGAGCACCGGTGGCCTCAAGGAAGTAACTGGATCTTTACGTCAGGCCGAGGGAGGACGGGTGACTTTGAAGATGCTGTTGTCTGAGCCCCTGGATGGTACCAGGGCTCCGAGAAGGATCTCCTTCCGAGAAGGAGAGAGCCAGGCTTTTCTGAATAGCCCACCCCAGCAGGTGTCCGGGTGGGCTCTTAGCAGACTCCACCCAAATGTGTGTTAAAGAGGAGGGCAGTAGGAGTCAGATTTCACTTTGGGTTTTTGTTCATTTGCTCATTTGCTGTGTGATATTGGGCAATTCTGTCCACTTGGTCAGTGTTTATTCTTTCATTAATGAGTCCCTGCCATGGGGGGAGACAGTAGCAGACAAGGCATAGTCTCCTGAAGGAGCTTCTGGTCAAGTGGGAGAGTGTCGGGGACAGACAGAGAAGTGAGGACAGTTCGTGCTGTAAGCGGGGGATGCTGGAGGAGGAAACTTGGCCTCTCCTGGTGGGGCGGAGGGAAAGACGGATCAGAGATTTCCCGGAAGGGGTGATACATAAGCTCAGACCTAAAAGATGTGTGTGAGTTCGTTTGGGGAGCAGGGCTGATGAGGAATGTTCCAGGGAGAGAGAGAGTGTTTAATAGGCCCAGCGGCCAGAGAGAGAAAGGGTCGTTGGATGGACCACAGGGCTCCGTAGAGCCAGAATGCGGATGTGGGGAAGGAGAGTGATGAAAGATAAGGCAGGAAATCGATCAGGGGACTGCATCGTAAAGGACTTACTACGTGGCTGCAGACTTCATTCTGAGTTGAGTAGACAGTCTCTTGAAAAATACATATTTGGAATGAATCAAGGAACAAGTGAACTCTTCAGGATTGAGTGGAAGATAGTTTTGAGAAGATAAAAATGAAACAGTAGGGCTTCCCTGGTGGCGCAGTGGCTGAGAGTCCACCTGCCGATGCAGGGGACACGGGTTCGTGCCCCGGTCCGGGAAGATCCCACATGCTGTGGAGCGGCTGGGCCCGTGAGCCATGGCTGCTGAGCCTGCGCGTCCGGAGCCTGTGCTCCACAACGGGAGAGGCCACCACGGTGAGAGGCCCGCGTACCAAAAAAAGAAAAATAAAAAAGGAAACAGTATATGAAAGCGCTTGCAAAAATATAAGATACTATATGAATGAAAGGGATTTCCATTATCTGGAATATGGATTCATCTGTGACTAACAGAGACACCAAATAACAGTGGCTTAGGCAAAAGAGATCTCTTTCCATGACAGGTGGGAGACCACCATCTGGGCTGGTGTTGTCACAGCTCTGCTCCCTGAGGTCACGACCTGGGGCTGGTGTGGTTTTCTCCTTGTGCTTGTCACTTCACCGTCTCTAGGGTCCCCTGGTCCCTGCGATGGCTGAGCACCGTTCCAGCCTCAGGAAGGAAGGGAGGGTGAAAGGGCACACCACTCTCCATGAGCGAGCACCTGTCCCAGGTGTTGTACACGGTTCTCCCCTCTCATCCCACGGCCACATGGAGCTATAGGGCAGGCTGGGAAGTCAAGTCTGTGTGGCCACAGACCCAGCCAACACGCGAGGATTCAATTACGATGAGAACCATGGTTCTCAAAGTGCACCCCCAACCAGCAGCTCTGCTCTCCTGGGGACCTGGCAGAAAGGCACATCCCACTGAAGCCGTCTGGCACGGCGGGCCCTGCAGGTGACTGATGAGTGCTGAAGCATGAGACCCGCTGGACTGGTACGCAGCGAGAAGGGGTGCTGGGAGACCACCGGCTGTCTCTGCCCCTTGGAGTCGCGGCAGTAATAACAGAAGTGTCTGTGCTGGGCTCCGTGGGGAGGGTTTCTGTACACGACCCAGTTGGGGCCTTACAAAAACCTGGTGAAGTGTCATGGTTATTCTTTTAGAAAAAAACATTTTTCAGCTAAGGAAACAGGCTCAGAGAGGTTTAAGCAACTTGCCCCTGGTTGAACAAATGCGTGACAAGAGTGGCCCTTGCCGCTGCTCCGGAGGGCTTGGTTGGTGGCATTTAGTTTCAGCGCTCTCCTGTCTGTCGTAAATGTGACGTGTATGTGGTCAGCTGGTCCACTTCTGTCAGTGGTTCTCCGCCCTGGCTGCCTTTAGAATTACCCGGGAGCTTTTAAAAAAGAATGGGCGCCATCCATTTGTCAAACACCTAGAACGTACAACGCCGAGAATGAAGCTTAGTGCGAGTCACGCTTTAGTTCTTAGTAACGTGTCACTGTTAGTTCATCAGTTGTAACAAACACACCACACTAGTGCAGACTGAATGAGAGGGGAAATGTGTGTGAGGGGGTGAGAACTTTATACTCAGTTTTTCTATAAACCCACACCCGCTCTAAACAGTAAAGTCTGCTAATTAAAAAGAGAAGTGGTGCCGGGGCTCCACCCTAGACCAGCCGAATCTGAGGGTTTGGGAGCCAGTGCCTGGGCGTCTGTGTCTTGACAGCTCCCAGATGCGGCTGGTGTCCAGCCAGGGCCGCAGGGTCAGCCCCAACCTTTCTGAGGGGCGCCCAGGCTCCTGCCCGCCGGGGCCCACAGTGGCTGAGGGGTAGCTGCCCTGAGCTCAGGCACCATGCCCCCGGCTTGAGGGAGGACAGAAAGATCCACCTCCTCCATCTGTGTCGACGTGTTGCTTCTCCGCCAGGGTTCCTAGGGCCCCTCTTGTCACAAGAATTCCACGTTGTAATGTCAGCTGAATTGAGGCCCCAGGTATTGTCAAGGGCCTCACTAGTAGGGGAACAAGTACGTTTGGCAAATAACGTAAATAACGTGTGTTTAAGTAAAGCTGCTGCTGCTGATTCCTTGCAGCAAAGTCCATTTTTGATATCTTCCGTTTGGCGTCGAGGTGTAACGGGATTTTGTGTGTGCATGTTCTTGGGCTTTAAACCCAAGTGTCTTGTCATTTACAGCAGTGGGACCAAACATAAAACCGCGTACTGGAGCTGTCTTAATTGTTTCATCTTTTTCACTTATTAGGTGACAGTGCTCTTCCCAACGGGTTAGACGTTACCTTTGAAGTAACTGAATTAAGGAGGTTAACGGGCAGTTACAACACCATGGTTGGGAACAACGAAGGCAGCATGGTGAGATACAGGTTTTTCCCTTCCTAACAGTGGAACTTTCAATTGTGAGCTTTGAAAACACGACTGATGGTAGTTTTGGAACTCTTTCACGCCCCTCAACCTTTATTGTAAACTGTCCCGTGGCCCTCATTAATCTTAGAGTTGATGATAACCTGCTTTGTTATAAGTGTGGATTGTTGGGAGTGATGTGGGCATATCACATGTTCATATTACTAGTTTCCTGTTGAAATTCCCCTAAACCCCAAACCCGTAGAGTTGACTTCTCTGAGCTTCACAGTCAGAAGGTTTAGCCTTCTTGAATTCACCAGGTGTGTGCACTCAGCGGAGGCAGGCTTGAAGGATGAAGAGCGGTCACAAATGAAAGGCATACCCGCATCTACATTTTTGTTCTGTTTTTGAGTGAGTCCCTGAGCTCACGCAGTCTTTCTAAACAGTTATCATTCCTTCCATTTAAACCCCTGCTATTTTCTTTTCCTCCTAGGTACTTGGCCTCAAACTCCCTAATCTTCTAGGCCGTGCAGAAAAGGTGACTTTTCAGTTTTCCTATGGAACAAAAGAAACTTCGTATGGCCTGTCCTTCTTCAAACCACAGCCTGGAAACTTCGAAAGAAAGTAGGAAGCCAAACAGATCATTGAGTTCAGTGGCCTTGTTTAAAAGTTAAAATAGATGGCTTGTTTGTGAAAAGAAACTTTGCGGAATCAGCTGACCCTTCTGCAGTGTTACAACAAGCCCGTAGATTTCCCCATGAAGATGAACCCCTGACGTATATTTTTAAATCTGTTGATTTAAATGTGTACAAGTTATAATCACTGTTTCAGCTTTTAAAGCTCTGTCCCATTGTCTCCTAGTTTCTCTGTAAACGTATATAAAGTTACGGGCCAGTTCCCTTGGAGCTCACTGCGCGAGACAGACAGAGGAGTATCAGCCGAGTACAACGTAAGTAGCTTTTCAGTCCTTCCCTTCGGACACTGGAGTGGGACCAAAGAGTCTGTTGATTGATTGATTCCCAAAGACAGCAAGCGGGGGCGGGGCCAGGCGCGCACAGCCACTGTGGTCTGATGCTCGGAGCCTCAGGCACTGCTGCTGGGGTCGCCCTCTGTTCTCTGCCCTGCCGGCCGGGCACCTCTTCACTAGCCAAGTGCACGTGCCGGGGCCAGAGAGTGGCTGATCTCCATGGTGGCAGCTCCTTTGACCTGGTCAGATTTCTTCCCTGCTCCTGACTTCCTGGGACATCATCTGTTTGTCCTTCCTGTACCTGCTAAGGTCGAAACCTGACAGCCAGTGAAAGTTACTTCAGGTTTCTGGAAGCTTTCATCATTGGGTTACAGTTAGCTGACGTCTAGCAGGATGCAGCGCGTGGAGTTACTATCGTTTGACCATTTTTTGGCTTTACGGTGAACGCTGCTCTTTTTTTCCTTCCTTTCTAGCTCATCCTTATTCCTCCCGTCCTGTTCTAGGCTTTAGTTAACGAGGAAAGACCTTGAGACACAATCCCGTATAAAAATAGTTCCCCAAGTCTTCAGACCAGCAGCCTCAGGCTCGCCTGCAAATTCACGGTCCCGAGTGAGCTGCTAAGTGAGCATCACCAGGAATGGGGCCCAGGAAACTGTCTCAGCACGCCCCTCGTCGCCCCGTGACTGTGGTCTGAGAGTCCCCAGTCCCTGCCCAGGCTTGCCTCCTGCTGTGCGCTCGGCCCCCTGTGGGCACTCGAGATGCATCAGCCACTCGTGCTTCTTACCCTTGCAGCCCAAAGTCATGAAAACTGAGTGCTCCGAGGTAGCCAGGAGGGCGCAGCTCAGGATGGAGACGCATGTCCATTCTCACCTCGGTGTGGCCGCCCTACTCCGTGTGCAGGGGGTTGCCCTCAGACCCTCCTGCCCAGTGCTGGGGACGCGGCAGCCGACACCCTGGCAGACACTCTTCTCTCCAGCCCTGCCCTCCCGCAGGACGCGGAGGCTACCGACAGGGTGGGAGGTTTCTCCCCACCTTTCTCTCCCGAGACCCTTTTATCTCTTTCTTTTAAGCCTTTTTGAAAGAGCAGATCCTCAGGAGAGTAGAAGCACTTTGTTTGTCCACATGGGATAGAGATGCAGGACGTCAGAGTGTTGGAATAGGCTGCGAGAGAGGGCAGGCAAAGGGACGCAAGGGCTGGAGCACCTGCAGCTGCAGCCCTGCCGTTGAGAGCAGAGGCTGCGGAGGAGAGAACCGCATCCTTCTCATGTGTGTCCTCGGGGTCTGCACCAAGTAGACCGAGACTGGGTGCGCCATTCCGACCCACTGGGCTACGCGAGCCCAGTGGCATCATCTGGGCCCTGCCTCGTCCTCCTGCTGGGAATCCAGAGACACAGATGTGTCTCCTCTGAGCAGTAGTGTTTCTCCCGTCAAGAGCCGCCTTATAAGGGAGGGAGGAAGGCTTTACGTCAGCTCTCCCCCTCCCACAGGCATTGGGAAAGTAGCTGAATCTTGGGACCCTCATTGCAGAAAAGGCGGCTGGGCAGGCCTGCCTTCCCACCGTCTGCCTCCCCAGGACCTGGCCCGGGGCCTCGTGGCGGCTTCATGAGGAATCGTGCTGAGGTAGTGGCCCCACGTTGTCACCCGGGAAGCCACGTGGGCTGCCTGGGCCTGAGTGCCGCGAGAATGCCCAGCGTGGGACTCCCTCTGGGGACCGTGACGTGGCCTGGCTCCAAGGCCACCAGACCACGCCGTTCGCTGTTCAAAACCAACCTGGGCGTTTCTCTAAGACGGAAGTCTGAGACAGGCTGGCTTGGCTTCAAGGGAAGAGGGTCAGGCCAAGAGGCGGGTCCCGCTTGCCCGGACCCCAGCGTTCACTTGGCTCAGGCCTCTCTGGCCGCAGGGAGGAAGTTCTTCACTCATGTGTAACCTTGTCTTCTAGTTCTTCTCCAGGGGCTGATGTGGGTCATCTGGGTCACCTCTCCTGGCTGCAGACAGCCGGCGGGGTGTGTGTCCGATGGTCTTAGACTGGAAAAGAAAGCAGTCGGTTACAAAGCTGTATGCAGCTTTCAGACGAGCCACCCCGTCTCCACACCCAAAGCACAGCCCTGCCCCTCATGCAGTTTTTCCCTTTGATCGTGGCCATGGCTTTCTCCCCTCCTCCCTCCTGCCTGCCTGCTCTGTTCCCTCCTTCCCCAGCTTCCCTTCGTCTCTTCCTGTCTCCCATCCATCATTAAAAACATTGTGTCTTAGCTTTTAGTCTGTCCATTTAGTGATGCCTCATCCCAGGACCTGATTTGGGATGGCCCCCTGTCCACACAGCATGGAAGGCTGATGGTTTCCCGTGTTTGCCTGCAGTTTCCCATTTGGAAGACCAGCCACGCTGTGAAGTGGGAGGGCGTGTGGCGAGAGCTGGGCTGCCTTGCCAGGACAGTGTCTTTTGCTGTCCGAAAAGAGAGCGGGCACTCGCTGAAGTCATCTCTCTCGGTAAGGGCAGATGTGTAGATACTTTGACGCAGCCGTGCCTTAAGTTGGGAGAATAGCCTTTGCCTCCATCGGGAGGGATTGAGAAGAGTCACAGTTTGGGTGGCTAAAATGGTGCCTCCTGGTCACTTTGAATTTCTGGACACAACCTCATGTCATTTTTTCTAAGTAACATCAGAGGTAACGGGCAGTGGCGTGCGTAAGAGCCGACTGTGGCATCTTAGTCGGGAGCTGGCCGAGTTGACTGGTCAGGGTGTCGAGCTCCCTGAGAGAACCGAGCCGGCGATGGGGTCGGAATGGCCCACCCAGTGGATGTGACTTGTTTCCCCGACACTCCCAGGTCCCTCACGTGTAACGTGGGGTTTCCGTAAAGATTAAGTGTCGCAAGAGTTGTGGAATGCTTAGCACAGCGCCTGGCATACAATTAGTGCCCAGTGAGTGTGTGGTGTTGTCAGCGGCCTGTGTGAGGTGCAGACGCCCCCGATCCGCATCTCTTTCAGCACGCGATGGTCCTCGACTCTCGGAACGCTTCCATCTTACCGAGGAGAGGTGCTTTGCTGAAGGTGAACCAGGTAGTATTCCTTCCCCTGTGACCTCTGCAGACTCCGTGGCCCTGGAGGGATAGGGCATCATGCAAGGGTAGTCACGGTTTTAATACAGTTTCCTCTCACTGTGAAAGTCCTTCTAGAATGGCTTGCAAGGGTGTCCGTCCCCCTCGGGGTTCTTAGCCCTGGATTTGCTCCCTGTAGCTCAGGCTTTGCCTTCACAGAGCACAGAGTCAGGATAAGGTTCTGGTCTCTTTGATGGTGTCACTTACTAGGCCAGGAGGAAAGTTGTGATTTGATGGGAGTGATTTCCCTGGTGACCCTTGAAGAACACCCAAGGCAGGGGTTGTAACTCACATGCCGGGAGGGCCTGACAGGTGACCTTGGGGAGAAGCGGGGCTCCGACGCTCTGTTTGCCTGATCTCAGTGTCAGAGGAGCAGCTAGAAATCAGACTTCCATAGGAAATGTGCCATGTTGTAAAAGGTAGGCTGATTTTGTTTTCCCCGCAAACACTGATTAGGCCAAACAAGCCATATCGTCCTTAGCAAGCTCTGTAATGAAGTGTTGATGTCGCCAGTGTTTTACTCTCACACGTAAGGAATGCCATTCTCTGCAGTTACTCAGTGTGCTTGGTGATTGTGTACCTCTGTCAGGCCCCTGGTACCGTCCAGAACAACTAGGACGTAGCTTCTAGGAGACAGAAGTGGCGTGTTGCCTTTCTAAGCATACAGAACAGCAGACTTAACCGCAGTGATGCTGTTTAGAACCCTCTGTAACAGGTCTGTTGGCTCCCTTTGACCTGAGGACCCTCGCCCACAGGAGCTGGCAGGCTACACCGGAGGGGATGTGAGCTTCATAAAAGAAGACTTTGAGCTTCAGCTGAATAAGCAGCTCATACTTGATTCAGTGAGTATCTCGCCAGAACATTGTCACCTGTGTTTTTATCTCTTGTTTTTGGAATCTTAGAAGATCTCAGTTCCCGAATATCTAAAACACTAAAGAGGTCAGAACACTGATGCTTGAAAGCCAAGCGCTTGATCTTTTCAGTTTAGCCAGACTTGAAGCTACCTTGGGGAGAAGCGATGAGCAGTCCCTTGAAAACCCATCTGTCAGTCATTGTACGTAAACGAGCCCCTTCCCCACTTATCCGCTCAGGGCTGTCAAGCACGTGTGTCTGGAGGACAGGGCTGCCGCTTTCTTCGTCTCCTTATGTTACTTCCAGAGAAATTCTTCGTCTTCACCTTGTTTTGCTAGGTTGTCAGGGCTCTGGGTGCCTCCAGGAGTTTCTCTGTTAGCCAGTTTGGTTTAGTTCCTCCTGATCCCTCAGGACCTTAGGAGTAAGTGACTGGATCCTGACCGAGGCAGTGGAGCCCCAGGCTGGGAGACACCATGCTTATTCTCCAGTCTTCCCAGCGCCCGGGCGACTGAGGGATGGCTCTCCACACCCCCACTGCCTCCTTAGACCCTGGGGGCCAGGAATGAGTTTTAATGAAGTGGGACATGCTTTTGTTTTAGAATCATTTATCACTGCTGCCGGTCAGTCCTGGACTCAGTGCACTTCAGATTTGGTTCCCCCCTTTCCCCTGCCACTGCCCTTCCGGAGGCGGCCAGGGGCTTCTCGCTCAGTTGGGCGAGCTCTTTCCGGTCCCCTTCTGTGCTCCCTCCGTGGCACGCTGTCAGCCACTGTTGACTCCATTATGACTGCTTCTCCTTCCACGCCTCGGTTTCTCTTTCTCAGCCTCCTTTCCCCCCATCCATGCACCCACCCGCCCCTCCCTCCTTCCCACATATACTGGCTCCCAGGCACTGTCGGAGCACTAAGAATACCTCAGTAAATAAGCACAGTTCCCGTTCTTACATGCAAATAGATTTATGTACAGTTCGGCAGGGGTTCACAGGTGATGTGGAGAATGATCCAGCAGAGTTAAGGGACAGAATGCCGCCAGGGGGTGCTGCCTTATCTTCGAGGGCCAGGGGAGGCGTCTTGGATGAGGCCCGTAGCACTTAGAGCGACTTAAGGTGAGCCCTCCACCCCCGGTGGCATCTCCCCAACAGCTGGTCGCCCAGACACCGCTGAGGGAGCAGGGCGGGCTGACCAGGCCCAGGGTGCTGCCGGCTGAGCCGAAGACAGGTCGGTGAGTTC